>NC_057881.1:6891195-7019913 GCF_019740435.1 Gambusia affinis
TGATCAATTAGAGTAACACTAGTGTTAGAAATTATGTTGAAAAATCACACTCACAGAAATATAAATGCAATTTAACTCTTAGAATCTTTTGTTAAAATTATGAATAATCCACATTGAGTACGTGACATAACGTTTTCTTATAACGTCACCCGTACGCGACAGAGAGACAGCCACCTAGCTACGCAGTTGTTTGCTTTATCGGATTTGTTGGAATTTTCCACTACGGAGTTTGTTTACAATATAGTTTAGACGTACCGTGTAGACTGGCGGATAATATACCTAAACAAAACCGGAACGGAGCATTTCGAGAAATAGTTGCGATCTCTTCGGGGCTACGTGTCGCAGTTCATCTGTTTTTTGTTTTGGACTTTGAGGAGCGGATGGGGTTAACTAACTGTTAGCATCGTTCGGTTAGATAAGCTACTGCAGCCCGGAGCGGTGTTAGCCTTTAGTAGTTGAGATGGAGTTTGTTGGAGTTGGCGGAGGAACAGGTGGAGTGGTGGTGAGCGGTGGTAACGTTCCGGCCTTTCTTACTAAACTGTGGACCCTTGTGGAAGACCCGGAGACAGACCCTCTTATCTGCTGGAGCCCGGTACTCACTTCACCATACCTAGCTTAGCTTAGCTTAGCTTAGCCTAGCTTAGCCTAGCTTAGCCTAGCCCGGTAAAGCTAACTCCACACGGGTTCATTAGAGTTGTCAAACAACAGATCTCAGACATTATTTACGGAACATAACACACTATTTGTGGATTTTGTTTTATTAAGTGATGCTAATTATGCTAACATTGCATCGTGAGGTAAATTAATTAAGCAGGGTATCTCGTTAGCTTTTAGGTAATTAGATCCAAGTCTTGTAAAGTATTAAGTTGATTAGCGCTGCATTTTCTGTTTTACTGGTTTTAAAAGGATTGTTTCTTGATGATATATATTTTTTACAAATCGCATATCCTTAGGTGGAGGTGTACCTGTATTATAAGTGATCGAATGCATTAAATTGTTCACAAAATTGTTAGTTTTCTGTATTTTAGGTTGTACAAACCAATACTTTTATTTTGAAATATTAATGAGATACAAAAGATACGTGTGTAGCTAAAACATAATGCGGCAGGAATATACAAAATACTGTACAATCAATAAAAAATATCATACTCTTATTGAAAGAAACATGTACGGAGTAGACTAAATTTAAGAAATGTACAAAATGAAACTCACTGTCAAACTTCAGTGACTTAGAATAGACTCCCATTTAGGGACTACATTCATTTTTCTTTAGCAAAATATTCTTAGCTCTGTTATATTGGTTGGAGAGCATCTGTGAGTGTTGATTTCTAATTTATATTTAATACTGGAAGACATTTTAAATATCCAAAATAAACAAAACAGAAACGACAAATGAAGTGAATTATGAAGTTTCTGTGAACAAAGTTGTTAAGAAAAAGGGCTTGATGTGACCAAAACACCAGACTGAAGACTTTTATTTTTATATAAAGAGCAACACACTAATAAGCCAAAATTGTAAAAAAAATAAATAAATCCATAAATTGAGTTTAATCAGAAATTTTCTGGGGTAAAAAATCAAATGTTTGACATTTGAAATTTCCTGAGTTTCAAAAGTTGAAAATTGTCGACATTTGAAATTAAGAAATGTAAAATTTTTTATAGAAAATTTTGAGATTATTCCCCAAATTTCAGAGTTTTTTTGGCCAAATTTTGATCCTTTTTTTAATAGAAAGGCTCTTATACGCGGTCGTAGATCTTGCATGTTTGCTGGTCTAAAAGAAAAGCATCTAATTTTCAGTTTCTTTTGGCTTCAATTGAAGAAATTTATTGTCAGTATTAACAGGATTTGGGTCAGTTTCTGTCAAAACATTTGCTTTATTTAGTCAAGTTTGATCGATTAGATAAAAGCTGATTTCAGTAGTAGTAAATCTCTGGATATACCTGGTTCTACTTTTTGTTAAAATTCAGTTATAAAAAGACAAACGCTTTGTGTTGTACTTACATTTTCCATTGTAACAAAGTGACAAATTAAAAGTCTCCATCTGCATCAACAGGCCAAATTTGTATCATTAGTCCCTCAGGCTGTATTTTGGACACCCATGTGTTAAGATATTATGTGCAGTTTTCAGTAGTTAGTTACTATGTGCTTCATTGGAAACAACAAATGCATATTTTCAGAGAAGTTTATTTGTGCTTTTGATATAGAGGAGTTATGGATAATTTTTTGTTCTGTTCTTTTGGGATATGTATTCGTGTTGCTCCTGGTAACATTGATTTAATCTGCCTGTCTGTATTTTTTTCCCTTTTTTCTTCAGAGTGGAACCAGCTTCCATGTTTTCGATCAGTGCCGGTTCTCTAAGGAGGTCCTACCAAAGTTCTTCAAACACAACAACATGGCCAGCTTTATTCGACAGCTCAACATGTGTAAGCATCAGATTCTCTAAGAAAGAATCCCTTCTTTTATTGTAATGCTGCCAGATTCTCTGGATTCTCTGGAGTAATGGTTGAAATGCAGAAAGTTTCTGTTGACGTTGCTCTGCAGATGGTTTCCGTAAGGTGGTGCACATCGAGCAGGGCGGCTTGGTGAAACCAGAGAAAGATGACACAGAGTTCCAACATCCATTTTTCGTCAGAGGGCAAGAGCACCTGCTGGAGCACATCAAACGAAAAGTCACCAACGTAACTAACTGCAGATCCACCTGGACACACGGCTTTAGAGATCATTAACTTTCTGGCTTCTGAGTGGCTCTCAGTGGCAAAATTTTAATATTCACGACTGTAAAACTTTGATTTTACATCGACCAGGTCTTATAATTAAGGATAATCTCTGATTGATGATAATAGATCAAATTCTGTACCAAGTCAAAGTTTGTTTGGATAAATACTAAAGACTGGTGGACAAAGGTGTGTGATAACACAATGCCAAAGAGGAAAGACATCAGCACTGACCAAAGAGAAACAATTTCATTGAGAAAGATTATACACTGCAAAACACACATTTGGTCAAATTTTTGTCTAGGTTCTAGTTTAAATGTCTTAGTAAACTTGAAATAAGACAAAACTAATTCATAAGTAACTTTTCAGCAAGAAATATGAGCTTGTTTTAATTAAATAATTCCTTAATATTGATGAAAAGTACTAGTTCACAAGGGCAGATTTCTCTTGTCACATGAGAAAAATGTCTTGCTATAAGTTTATCTGCCAATGTAACAAGAATTTTTTCATCAATATTGAGGAATTATTCACATAAAACTGTCTTCTATCTCTTGCAGAAAAGTTACTTGTAAGTTAATTTTGTTTTATTTGAAGTGTACCAAGATATTGGCACCAGAAACTAGAGAAAAATTACTGAGCAACATTTTATTTTTGCAGTTTCATGATTAAAAACATTAAAACTCATTGAGTTTAGATGTCCCAGTAAGTCTCCCAGTGATTCCAGTGAAACCACAAAGAATCTATTGTTAGATTTTACTCTCTACATTTTACATTTCAGAATATTTCCAGTCTGGGATTAATAATGTCCACAAATCTATTTTTTAAAGCTGATTACACCGAAGAATATGTTTGGTTTTATTGAACAATAGTAAGGATAAACAAACTCTACATATTAGCTCAAAACTACTTATCCAGTTTGCAGAAGTGGTTGAGCTGTATCCGTTATTTTTTCTTTAAATGCTCCCCTGATCGCACATTATTGTTTAACTAAACATATTTCTTACATTGCAAAATAAGTAATTATAATTTAGGGTTTCTGCTGTGAAAATGCCCTTTTGTTTTTGTTTATATGTTGGCCTGTCATATTAACAGAATTGGCTGAATGATAATTATTGTGATAAAAGATAATATTGTTGTTCTGAGGTCATTTTGGCATTATAATGCAAGTTTAAGTTAGTATTAAACATTCCACACTGGAACTAGCAGAGATTTTAAATATCTAAAATAAAACGCAACAACTAAAATCAACAAATAAGGCTGAAGTAAAAAACACACACAACCGAAACCAGGAAGAAAATGGGTTGTAAAATCTATAAATAATGTTGCTCTTCAGAAAATATTAATCATCAGAATGGAGATTATTGCCCTTATTTAAATTTATAACACGATTAAGTGCAATTCTCTTATTTAAATGTCATCCATGTATTTAGTGTTCAGAAAATACCTAAAATTGATCAAAGTTTGTTTTTGCACTAATATCCTCCTCTCTTTTCTGTTTACAAACCTTCCACAAATGCATAGTAATATGGTGACACAACCACTCCTTCTGCCAGTTTCTCCCGTCTCCATGGTAACAGAAAATCCCACAAAATTGTTGCAGGTGTCGTCGGTCCGTCAAGAAGAAATGAAGATCTCGACAGACGAAGTCAACAAAATCCTGAGCGACGTTCAGCTGATGAAGGGAAAACAGGAAACCATCGACTCCAGGATCATCGCCATGAAACAGTAAGAGTCGCAATCTGGTCCCACTTTTACATCCGGGGAGCATTTAAAGGAAAAAATAAAATAAAGTAAAATACACACAAGCTGGTAAGCAAAAACTGATCCTATCCTGTGATTAAAAGCTCCAAGTCTTACAAATTAGGTCATTAATTATTTTTCTGCTTGTCAAAATGATTTTAAAAAGTTTTTTTTTTCTGTCAACAGCTCACCTTCCTTTTATTAAGCCCGATGTTTTTCTGTTTCAGTGAGAATGAGGCTTTATGGAGGGAGGTGGCCAGTCTGAGACAGAAACATGTGCAGCAGCAGAAAGTTGTCAACAAGGTAATAAAACACAAAATTAGTTTAATAAATACTGAAGGGGGGAAATGAAGAGCAGCAGTCCGCTATCAAGCATCCTGATGCACGTCTCATTTTTATATTAAGTATTGTGATGTTGGCACTGAGCCACATTATCACGGTTTAATAAAGTTACTGAGTGAACTAATAATTAACTCTCTTTGATTTCAGCTGATCCATTTTCTGGTGTCTCTTGTCCAGACCAACAGAATCTTGGGAGTCAAGAGGAAGATGCAAGTTTTCTTCTAATACAGCTTCATACCTCAAACCTGAATAGAAATACTACTAAACTGTAAACTCTAGAATGAGTTTATTACTATTAAAATATTATTTTAATAGTTTAGATTGTTACCACAGATATGAAACGTGATTGTCTGACACAGATTTAGAGTTTATGATCACAGATGAAGTTTTTATTTTTTTTATTTTTTGTTTCTCCACCGGCAGACCCCTGATGCTCAATGACTCCAGCTCCGCCCACTCTATGCCGAAGTACAGCCGACCCCTGACCCTGGAGCACATTCAGGTAATTCCTCTAATTTCGTACCGGTGATGGAAAGTATTAAAAAATATCTTAATTATAGGTTTTGAAATGGCAATATTTTTAAATTAAATTTTATTTTGACTGAGATAGTGGATACACCAGGAGTATTGAGGCTCAGGTTTGCTTGGAGAACCATGATTGGTGGAAATACCGTGAAGTAGGGCTGCATTAGTAAATCTTGCAGTGGTGATAAAATTGGCGAATGCTGATATGACAACATCAGATGTGATTTTGTCTTCTTTTCTCTCTTATTAATGTTTGGTTTAACTTTGAGATTTTTTAGTTTTGAGCAGCGCCGCATGGAGGGTGATTAACGGCGTTAAGACCCGCCTCCTGTCTCCGATTGGTTGTTTCTAGTTGGCACTGGGAGAAGGCAGACGGACTCGATCTTTTCACAGATTATCTGTCTCATAATATATTGTCATGACATAGAGACAGTTTTATCAAATATGTCAAAAATATTTCTTATAAAAACTACATGCTGAGATGTATATGTAATTCTTGTGACAGCCATTTTGTTCATGTATCTTTCTCTCACACATTGGTCAAAAGTGTCCATATATTTTCCTTTTGTTCGTATCAAAGCTATGTGCTTACTAAGATGGCGCGGATCACTTTCGATTCAGACTAAAATAAATTTCTCTGCAGCAGCTTTGACGTTCAGGTGTCTCTATGTAACATGTTGGTACTTAAAGGCCATGAAAAATGAAGCGTTGACCATCATTTATTGTACTGATGTGTCTGCTTGTCCTTTTAGAACGCAGCCGCCAATCTCCTCTCTCCGGATTCGCCGCTGAATTCTGGACCGATCATCTCGGACATCACAGAGGAAGCGCCGTCCTCCCCAGAGGACGCGGCCACTGACTGGACCGACCTGGAGTGAGGAGCAATGGGACTAATTTATCTTATTCCACTTTGTTCATGCAGATGTATGTAAGACTTTCTTCTATGTCTGCAGAGAGAACCACTCGACTTTTATCAAAGAGGAGCCGTGCAGTCCTGAGGTGGAGGAGTGTCCTGTTCTGGAGGTGGAGCAGGATTCACTCCCAGCAAACGTTGACACGCCTCTGTCCCCCACCACCTTCATCAACTCTATCCTTCAGGAGGAAACGCAGCTGCCGCAGGTCACCTCCTCCTCCTCCTCCACCACCACCACAGCTACCACCACCATCACCCCAGCAGGTAGACGTGGTGATATACAGGGCCTGGGAAAAGCACTCACACCCCTTTAACTGTTTCATTAATGTATTTTGCTGAATTTTGAAACGATTAATCGGAATAATTGTGATTAATCAATTAGTGAAATAATTATCGCCTAAATTAGTAATCAAATAATCGTTAACTGGATTATACAGACTCTAAAAAAGGCCTTTTGCTGAAAGAACATACTGAGACAAGAAATTAAGCCAAAACTGGGCAAAATGTATATATAGTTTGTTTTTAAGATGAGAAAAAAACATTTTTCTTTAAAAATGTTCTATCCGGAATGGCTCATTGGAATAGTTTTAGCTTCACATGGTGGTTCAGATATACCAGCTGTAAATGATTAATTTATTAAAGAAAGAATATGAAAAGTGGACATGTTAGGATGTTTGGTCACCCTGCGTTACGGTAATAGCACTTAGCATTCGCCAACAACTCACTGGTGCAAGTGAGAGCGTTGCACAACACAAATAACCATTGAATCATAATAAAGCATAATTTAACAAATCCTCAAGGACTTAATGATCGAGGTCTAGAATCATTCGATGAATTGTTACAGCCCAAACCATTTTTTAAAGAAATGTCTTTTTCTCAAGAGCTTCATAGCTGTAAAATTTCAGGTTTGTAATGTTTAAATGTTTGAAAACAATGTATGATTTTATATCCGCATTTTATTTTTTTAAATTTTTTTTTTTTACCATTATTCATTTCTTTTGTATCATTAAATTCCAATGAAATAAATATTAATTTGTGGTTCCAACAACTTAATATGTAAAAAGGTTCAAGGGTAATAATTTTAGGGTGCACTGATTTATCGGCCAGCCGATTTATTAATACCGATATCTTTAATTTTAGGAGATTGGTGATCGGCTGATAATTACATGTGAAGCCGATCTTATCCACCAATCTCATCTACTTCAGCAAAGGTCTAAAGCGACTTTCATGCTATATTTAGTGACATTTCAGACAAAAAATGTGTCTGTAATATTGCTAAATATTGGTAACAGCCAAAATCAGAATCAGCTTTTTAAAGATCTGTGATTGGCCCGAAAACTGCAGTCGATGCCCCCCTATTTCTATGGTTCTGCATTGAATTTTCTGAAGTTTGACCAGACCTCTTTCTTTACTTTTTCTCCCAGTTAACCGTCTGTCTCTCTGTTTTTCAGCTCCGCCTGTTGTTGTGATGAGCTCTGCCTCTGCCGGGCCCGTTCAGTCGACTCCTACCGTCAAATCTCCATCCCCTGTTTCCAGCTCAAACTCCGCCTCGGTCCCAAGCCCCGCCAATCCTAAACAGAAATGTCAGACCATCGCCCGTCTCGACAGGTTACTGTGAACTCCAGTGGCAACAGCAGGAACTGCTGCTGGCCACTAACCTTTGTCAGATGCTGATGACCTTAGAGCTGCCTCTACCCTTTCTCATAATAAACCCACCAGTAGCCATAATACTGCAGCATTATCTGCTTAAACAGCTGCCAACGTTAGCTATTTTCTGCCTACCAGCAAATGCAGTCAGATTATTTTGGCATACATCACTGCATTAGGGGAGCAGCTGCAGTAAATGCACAGCCTCCTTAGTGTTTCTTGTTTGTGATTGTTTATTTGCATTGCAATCCCAACA
Source organism: Gambusia affinis (assembly GCF_019740435.1). NCBI lineage: Eukaryota > Metazoa > Chordata > Actinopteri > Cyprinodontiformes > Poeciliidae > Gambusia > Gambusia affinis. The sequence goes on from NC_057881.1 coordinate 6,899,334, forward strand.
TGTCAGCTCTTGTTACGTTTATTATCAGATAATTGTCAAGTGTTTCATGAAAAATCCTTGTGCTTCTCTTAGGTTCCTCCCCCCACCGCCTGCAGGTGGACACACACCTGATGTTTGGCGCGTCCTATCGAAACATCCTGAGAAGTGAATCTTTAAATGATTATCCTAGACTGTATGTAAAAGATGGAGCCTAGCCTTTCCCCCTTACATAAAATGAACCTGAACAATCCATTCACTTTGCGGTGATTCTGAGGGCGTCTGAGATCTGCTTATCGCAAACAAAATGCTATCTGCCAACTTCTTGTTCAGAAAATCTTTGCCTACAATTATGTGACATCACTTTTGGCTATAGCTTTCTTTTATATAAAGTCTTTGATGATTACTGGAGTTTTTGAACATGAGTGTCTACATGCCTGGTGTTGTTCTGCATTTTCCTTTTGGTCTTCATGGGAAAAGAAACAGCAGTGTATATTTTTAGTGGGGAGTACGACAGTTGTGAGGGTCATTTTAAAATGCAACGTCAATATCCAGGAAAATACGTTAACTGTTTATAAGTTTGATCAATATTTAATTGAGAAAACAATTATTGTTTTCTTAGAAATCCAGATTTTTTTGTGGTTTAGTTCTGTTCCACTCTTCTTTTTTTTTCAGAGATGATGGGGATACACCTAGATCGTTTTTGTAAAACCTTTTAAAGGGGAACTATTATGCATAATTCACTATTTGCGTCTTTTTATACTTCCACTTAAGTCTCTATGGCTTCTAAAAACAGCCAAGTCACTTTACAAAAATCACCCGGCTGATTTTTGTCAACATGTTAACGTTTTGTGGTGTCTGGAAAATGATCCATTTCAAAACCTTCCCTAATAATCAGCATACAACGGCCCTCAGCCAGTGACCCCAGGTAACAGACCCCCGCCTGTTACCTAGCAACCCCCGAGGAACTCCACTCATCACCTAGCAACCCAAGTTGAACTCCAGCACATTTTAGTCAGCTGGTTTTACTGCTGTATACACTGTACAATGGCTGTTGGAAAAGACAAGTGCTGTTGGCTTATCATCCTGAAGCTACTTCCTGTGTTCTTGTTAGTTGCTTTCCAAAGGTGTACAGTTGTATAGTTGCACATCTGTTTGCAGCCATTTTAAGAGTGTAAATGTTGATTTGGGGGCGTGGCCAGAAGCAGCTTATTTGGAATTAAAGTTACAAGAGGCTCATTCAGAAACATCAAAATAGGCAGAACTGAGCAGGCTGAAATCTCCTCATCCAAAAATGATTTTCTGAAAGAAAAAAAAACAACAGCAAAGAACATGTTTCTTTATTGGTCACAGACCTATCCCAACCTGTTGAAGGAAGCATAAAAGGTCACCTTTAAAAAGTCTCCTTTTCAGCAGACACATCTGAGGTGAGGGATCACAAACTTGAAACTGATAAGTTGCTGAAAAGAAGTTTGGTGATACTGAGAACGGCACTGTTTTCTCCATGTGGGCAAAAGAAAAATGTAGAATAAGGTCAGACCTGACGGGTCATCTCACGCCGGTGTCTCTCTCCCTCTGGTTGTGTCCCAGGTTCGAACTCTCCGATCACGTCGACAGTATTGACAACGGTTTAGAGAACCTGCAGGGTATTTTGAACTCTCAAACCTTCACCTTTGACCCGTCTCCCCTCATGGAGGTGAGTTTGGTCATAATTCATTTATTTTATTCTGTGAGCTTTAAATTGTCAGTACATGCATGTATTAATTGAATCGTTTTGTTTGTGTCTTAGTTCTTCAGCTCATCCATTTCCTCTGCAGACTTTGACATCGAAAGTTTGGATAATGTAAGTTTAAATCCAGAATGACACTTTCTCAAAATGCGTTTTATTAATGGCAGCTCGTCTTTATGACGCCAATCTGTCAGGACGATATATATTTATCTTTTGAAGGTGACTCCTGACATGAAAAGTCAAGGAATCTTCTGAACCAACTGATCATTAATCTGGATGAAAGTCCAGATGCTTCTCCAGTTAAATTCACACAGCAGGCAAATGTGACTCAAATGCGACTTTTTCACAAAATTATGGATCAACTTACATGAAACTTGCTCAACAGGTTGTTGCTAGGTAACCACAAGTTCCTTTACAAGTTGTTGCTAGGTAACCAAAGAGCGAGTGAGTTAGCTGTTGGCTGTAAAGTTTCTCTGCTGACTTCATCTCCCAGAATGCTGTGCGGTTCTGAATCGAAGTTCAGTGAACTTTCTGTAACAAGATATCAATAAAACAATACATCACAATAGACAGGTGATCAATATAAATAGATAATACATTTGATAGAATATTCGATATGTAGAATATTCAGTAACACTTTTTTGAAGAGTGTGCATAAGAATGACATGACACTGTAATAAACATGAACGAGTCTTCGTGAATGTTTGACTCTCTGTGGATTTTTAATGCAACTTTGCATTTAAAGTGTCATTATTTACCGAATGACACGTCAAGCAAACAGTTATAAACATTCATGAAGACTTCATTATGTTCCTGACAGCGTCATGTTGGTCTGATGTACACACCTTCAAATAAAGTGTTACCAAATATTCTATCATATGTGTAATCAGTTGATATTGATCACGTATCTATTGTGACATATTGTTATCAAGCTTTAATTAGTAGTATGAACGCAAAACCCCCCTAAAAATGGATTTCATCAAAAAAAATCTGAATTGATCATCAGCACCTGCTGCTTTGTTTGATTGATGAAACCGTTTCTTTCAGCTGCTGTCTGACGAAGCCCCTAAAGAAAGCGAAGACAGAACAGGTGACCACCGTTTCTCCTCGCTCGCACCACGCCCCCTGCCCTGCTGTTGTTATGGTGACCGTCTCTTCTCTGATTTGTGCAGGCAAGCAGCTGGTGCAGTACACCGCCACGCCTCTGCACCTGTCTGAGCCGGTGGTGCTGGGGGAGGGTGACTCCGAACTCCCGTCCCTCCTGGAGTACGAGACGGAGCCGCTGTTCAACTCGGAGGCGGCTGGCGACGACCCGCCCGACATCCTGCTGAGCCCCTCCCAACTGGACTCTAATCTCTAATATCCTGAAGAATGTAATGACTCCTCAGTAACAACATGGCACTGGGCAGCAGCTCAGCAGCAGCAATAGACGACGACAAAGAAATCGATGGGTTGTAGATCAATCATTAGGTCAAATGTCATGTTTTTATCAGGCAGATGTTATTAATCGATATTAATCCATTTCTATACTTTAGGATTTTTATTTTAGGTTTTATGTTTGTGTTTGCCACCTAAATCAAAACCTTCTTTGTTGCTTGTTGTAAAAAACAAAAAAAAAAGATGAAAAGTTTAAAAAAGACAAACAAACCGGGGTCACATGCGCCTGCTGGTGCATTCAGGGACAGATCTGGAGGCGGTCGCACAGCGCGTGATGTCGGGGTCATGTGACCCTGGTGATCGCCGCGTTGCATGTTTAAGTCACATTTGATGGCTGTATTTGTTTTCACGTTTATAATTTAAGCATAAAGAAGAGGATCGGAATATTTTTGGAAGAGTTTATTGCAGAGTGTTTATCCTCCTGTTGTTTCATCAGATAGGAACGCTTCGATCCAAACCTTTCCTGACGTTTCCTGCCTGATTTCTAACGCTGGACCCCTGATTAGGCATGGGCCGCTACGACAAATTTGACGGTGTGTGAAAAATGCTACAGTATCGCTGTATGTACACAAACATGTATGACACGATCAGTCTGCAAATATCCCTATTGCTACTAAAACTGCTGTTATGTTATCAGCAAAACTTATTGATTATTTTAGATTTTTATACTTAGATTTAAGCAGAGATGTAGAATAAAACACTTGGTTGTTTTAGTGATTTTTTTTAAACGCTTGTGTTGAATATTGTAGCTTTGTCAGTGTTTTTGCGAGTGGAAAGTGGAACGGATGCAAGAGTTTTAATAGATGACCAGGAGAGCGCAGCAATAAGTCAGAACATTCTGGCCTTTTTGGTATTTTCTGAGCTTTTAGGAAGGAACAAAATGGTGGAAAATTTCAACGGTTTTTGAAACCGCAGCTTTTTAAAACCTTGGTAGACTCTGATACCGGTAGCCGACCCATGCCTACTCCTGACCTTGCTGGAGTTTTGACAAAAACTTAAAGTGTCTCCAAAACAAAATAAGATGAAAAACTTTTAACAAGAGGTTTGTTGTGATGGAGAGTCTTGATTGGACCATTTGCTCACAGAAAACAAGCTCGGTTAAATCACTGTTTCCTTTTCTTAGAAGGTTTCTCTGTCTGGTCTAAAACGCATTAGTTTGTCAGCAGCTCCATCAATTTTCCACATTTTGGATCCATTTTTCCCAAAGTGAGTTTAGAGTGGGGGCATTTCTGTGTAATGGTACTTTTGTTGGGTCCAGTGTTGCCAGAACCAGATCAGATTTATGGCAAAAACATACCTCAGGACATCAGGTGTCGCGTTTCAGTTTTAATGAAACATATCCGAGATTGTTTATACTCGCAGTCTCAAGCATGGATTCACCTTTTATACTCACGTTTGTTTTATTTGAATAAACTTCCAACTTCAGCTGCAGAAGGGTTATTAGAGCTCAAAGTGAAGTGACTTTATTTAAAATGTAAAAATGTATAAGGAAAGCTTGGCTGGGATTGTGCAGGTTTAATATATTACAATAGCAAAGTTGTGTGTTTGAAACAAGGGCTGCACATTAAGAAAACATGAGATTGCAACTTTATTGAAGAATATATGCCACATTTTCCTCACTCTTTTAACTTCTCCAAAAACTTATCAGGTGTGGAAATGCTACAACTGAACAAATGCAAATCTTAATAACTTAATTATTGAAAAGTTGGTTCACTTCAAAAGGATAAACTTATGAGTTTTCTTTACACACACAGATATATTTCCAGTGGCTAACATCTAATGGAAAAGAAAAATTCAGGTTCTCAGAATATTAAGTTACAATTTAAAAAAAGGACGTTTAATGTTGAAGTTCAGGCAAACTGAAACATCTGCAGTCAGCAGCTGGTTGGGACTCATTTTGCATGAATTACTGCATCAATGCGGTGTAGAATGGAGGCACTGATGATGTTTTAAACTTGGTTTCCAGCTTGCCTTCATTGTTGGGTCTGGCATTTCATCTCCGTCTTGACAGAACCTGGTAGATTCTCTGTGAGGGTGAGGTCAGTTTGCAGACGTATTAATGATTAAATCCCAATGAAATTGTCATCTTGAAGTTCAGCAGCAGATAAAATCATTGAGTTCTCTGAAATAAATCTCAAGCAGACTCTTGATTAGACTTTGCTTCTCTTCCTTATTACACCTGTATTAGTTTATGTTGCTTGTGCACCTTCTACCATACTTTTTCCTTCCACTCAACTTTCAGTTTTTAGGCTTGATCAACATATGTTTGGATTAATACCGTTTCTGTTGCTCTTCTGTAACATTCACATTTTCAGAGAACCTGAATTTCATTCGCTGTAAGCCACAACAATCTAAATAAAAACACTTTAAGCAAAGCACTTGCTCCATATCAAATGCATATGAAACAAAGATATAGATCAGAAATGATTGACTTGATTTATACTTTTTGGATTTAATCTGATCTACAATAAACGCTGCAATAAATTTTCTGTTTAAATGCATCAAGCACAAGTCTCTGACTGAGGTGGCTCCTGATGTCCTGATGCGTCGGTCCTCAGATGTGCTGCAGGTTCATCAGACGTTGTAGACAGGAAGCTCTGCCGTGTAAAATCCGCCGCGAATAATATATTGACTTTTATTTGATTTTTGCGTTTTAATTCCAACAAACAAGCCATCCATCTTTAATTTTCTTGACGGCTCTCTACATGTTGGGAAGAGGAGGGTCGAATGTTGAAGTATTCTGGTTGCAAAACTTTTGTTCAATAAATTGTTTTGAACACAGCCGCACAGCGAGTGATTATTTCACCTCCATGTAGTCGGACAAAAGGCAACAGTTTGATGTTCAAAATAGACAAAACTTTTATTGTTGAAGTTCAAAACCACAATTTACAATCGCATCCTGTTTGACGCCGTTAACATGCAATCAGACGGTCAAGATTCACCTGAATTGTTCTTATTAATTTAATTCCCCTTTAAGTGGCTCTTCACCACCGGCTGGTGGCGACTCAAGTTTTCAAACGCAATTAAAAAAAGATGCGAGGCAAGTAATGAGTCGTCATGTTACATTCCAGCTTGGGAAGTGACCAGCAAGTGATTTTTCTTTATTTTCACACACTTATCTCGTCAATAATTATTGACGCGACTTCATCCTCCGTCCTCACGTCTAGCCGGATCGTGCCCCAGTGGTAGATAGAGGAGCGGACCCAAAGATGGTCTAAAACAAAAGAAACGTCCACAAACATTCGTTTTTTTTTAAATATTTAAACAACAGAAGGGAACGTTTCTCATTTGTTGGGGGCGGGGTCTACAACTAGTGGGTGGAGTCAGAATTCCTGGGCCATGCTGATTGGTCGGTACACGGAATTTGAAAACGGATAAACCGCACGCGGGGCTTCATGTGGAAGTCAGCAGGTATCCTCCAATTCCACATTTTCAGCACCTGAGACACAAATACAGTTTCTGTCAACAAAATCCCATTTAAGGATAAAGTTTTATGCATTAAAACACAACAATTTGTAATCATTTAGCTTTGGTGAGCCTGAAGCCAACCGTTAACCGACATCTTATTGATCAAATAATTGATCACAAACATAAAAAAAAAATAAACTGCACAATAAAACTGTTAAGAATTGAAGAGGAAAAGAAATGATCAGATTCTGTTTTGTATTCTGCTTAGAGGTTTACAAGAAAACATTAAAATTCTTCTTAAAAGGTAAAATGTAGGAGTGAATTTTGATGACCTGTTGAGAGATTTTTGTTAATATGTTAAATACAAATTACATTATTTCAGTTTACCTGGAATGATGACACTTTAAAGAATAATCAGTGATGTGTCTTTTTTGAATCACATATCAAAAACACCCTTCCAGTTTCAATTTTCTTGAGATTTTGCATAACAGATCAACACAAAATAAACAATAGTTAAGTAGACTATTCTTTACAAAAATAAAAAAATACTCTTGAGTCCACTAAATAAAATCCAATAAATCTCACCTAATAACTAATTAGAGCGGACTGGTGAACAAGTTAATATCTATACAAATATAGATGATGTTCTACAGCTTACGTTTGTGAGTACAGAAATGTAATTGCAAAAAATAAATTGTATATTTAGGATTCTTTGATTCTCTATGTTGCCTATGACATAAATAAGTACAATCCAGTTTGATTATGTGTAAAGAGGCTCAAGGGGTGTGAATACTTTGTGAAAGTGAAAGAGCAGAGTTCAAAGGTGACCAGATTAAGTGAGACGGGCGTTACTAACCTTCAGGACCCTGACCAGATGGGTTGTACTGTTCAGTGACTGAACCTGCAGAGGACAAGCCCAACCAAGAAAAGAGAACGAACAAGCTTTCAGCAACTGATCTAAGACACTAACAGAACAACTAACTTCTCAGGTATTCACCCTGTAAACGAAGAATCCAAGATCTCAGAACAAGAACATTTACTTCTGAACTGTGTATTTTGATCTATCTACCCTGAATCCTGAGCTGGAAATGGTCAAAATGGCTACAGAAAAACCGACACATTTGTTCCTAAAGGCAGAAATGTCCCAATGTATGAATAACACAGAGAGCCCAGTATTCATCCCACATTTATCTTAACTTCAACTAACACCAATCAACTTTTAAGTTTTATATTTGCCCACCAGATGGCGCTATGCACCGACTTTCACACTTTTTACTCTTTTCATCAATAAGTATTTATCACTGTTGATGTTGAGTAATGATGTGTATAAAAACATGTTTAGCTTAGTTGAAAAACATCTCTTCTTTTAAGAACAACAAAAAGACTATGCAAACATACTGGCTTTTAAATGGGCTGAATCCCAAATTAATACTTCATGTACATATTTCAGGTTTAATGAGTTCAAATATAAAATGTTTCAATAAAAACAGAAGAAGTGAAAGTAACTCTTTTCAGCCCATTTTTTACTGAAAGATTTTAAATTCAACATTGTAGAAAAAATTTAAGATGCATCAAATTAATGTCACAAATGTCCAAAATATTTCATTTGCATTATTTGTTTTTTGATAAGAAAACTGTGAAATTTAATACACAAATTTCCCTTTAAATGGTTAAAATGGAAAAAAAGCAAAAAAATTTTTGCTGCTGTTGTCCGGGGGTAACGGGTATATCTCTATGGCAAAATAAATGCCTGTTAGGATTTTAAATGCTATCTTAAAGATTGCAAGGTTACTCAAATTGGTCAAAACCTTATGAAAAAAACCCAAACAAACCAAACAGAGATCTGAAATTGACCAAAATGTTCCTATTGATGCATCTTTAATATTAAACTTACCAGCCATTTGTGAGTGACCTGTCCCCGCTGGATGACCTGAAAACAAACAAACAAAAGCAAGACATTGATCTTGAAATATAAATGTATTTATATGTCCTTGCAGAGAAAGAAATCCACATAAATATGCTGCAGAAAGGCACAAAACAAAAACACACTGCCAAAGCTCCTTCCTTCAAAAAATAAACAACTTACTGGAGTCAAAGGGAGTCCCTGTTGGATGAGCTGTAACTAAAACACAATGGCAGTTTACTGACATGTCTGACCTTTGACCTGGATTCTGATACTATGGCAACGATTCTTGAATGCTGAGAGCCTTACCTGTGTCTGTACCTGTAGAGTCTGCTGTCGCAGTAACCTGATCTGTGTTGGAATAAACACCTGAAACTGGAAAAGGGAAGAGATGCAGTAACAGACAGGTGTGTGAAGGGACAGGTGTGTAAACGGACAGGTGTGTGAACGGACAGGTGTGTGAAGGGACAGGTGTGTAAACGGACAGGTGTGTGAACGGACAGGTGTGTGAAGGGACAGGTGTGTGAAGGGACAGGTGTGTAAACGGACAGGTGTGTAAACGGACAGGTGTGTGAACGGACAGGTGTGTGAAGGGACAGGTGTGTGTGAACGAACAGGTGTGTAAACGGACAGGTGTGTGAAGGGACAGGTGTGTGAAGGGACAGGTGTGTAAACGGACAGGTGTGTGAACGGACAGATGTGTGAAGAGAGGTGTGTAAACGGACAGGTGTGTGAAGGGACAGGTGTGTGACGAGACAGGTGTACCTGGGCTCAGCGTGTTGGTGACGGCAGCTGCAGTTTCTATGCTCAAAGTGATGGGAGAGAACTCTGCAACAAAATCATTCAACATAAAATGAAAAGTCAATCGATCTCTGTGTGTTATTACTAATCTGTACCTGTGACATCACGGCCGAGTCCTGAATCTGGATCAGAACATAAAAATATTCAGTTTTGTCAATGAGGTTGAGGAATTATCTGCTTGACTCATATATTGGTGAAACTTACTGAAGAAGTCAACATGAAGATGGGTGACAGACTCTGTTCCACCTGCAGGCAAAAGTTTTATTTATTATAGAAAATGTTTCACTTTTTTAACTCAGAAATTTTCAGTTTTTTTGAATCTCAAAATTTAAGATTTTTCTCTAGCAAATTTTCAACAGAAATTATCCAAGTTTTTTCTAGAGAAATTAAGATCAATCTCAACATTTCTCTCCTTTTTTTCAGAAAATTTAAAACTTTTGAAACTCAGAAATTTCCATTTTTATTAGAAAGTTTTTGAGCTCAATCTCAAACTTTTCTTGTTTTATTTTTTCTTGAAATTTACTGAAATTTACTCCTTTTTTTTTCTATCTCCATTGGCCTAAAATTTAAGATACATATTTCTGTTCCAACAAAGACGTGAGCTCTCAGTAAGACAAACCTGGTTAAAAAATTAAATGAATGAATGAAGTAATTTTAAAAGTAAAGGATGGTCACAATCAACAGTGGTTTAATTATAGATCATTTATTATTTTTAAGGCCTTTATTAATTACTGAAACAGTAATCCTTGGAGGATAACTTATAAATCACACACAGAACACAAATATTTAAAAAATATACAGCTAAATATGAACCTTTACAGGTGAATAAAGCTGACAATCATCCTGCTGAGTTTTTATCAATTTGTAAAATATTTGATGCTATCAAAGAACAAATTTATTTATTAATGTACAGAGATAAGTTTATTGCTTTAACCAACAGTGGTCAGATATAAATGAACCAGCAGTTTTACTAGATTTTAATGCATATTAACATCATTAAAACCATTCTTCTTTCTGCAAAGAGACAACAAAATCAACAGATAACAAAAAGAAAATTTCTAAATAAATCATACAAATGACTGCATATCTGCATTGATCTGATCTTCTTCTGTAAAAGCAGTGTATACACATATATTCAGTAAAACCTTCTAGTTTTATGTAATATTAAAAATATATTTTATTCTATAATATTTCATATTTATAAGTTTAAATTGTCTACATTGAGAACAAAGTAGAACCAAATTCAAATTCCTTGTTTGTGTGCAGCCGATTCTGATTACGTTTGGAAAATATTATATTATATCATGTGTGGAACATATTTGTATCACCATATTCTAAATTGCAGAAAACAGAGATTTGGACTCCCCAGAATACAGTTGTATATTTACAGGAATAAAGTCATAATAAACACATCAGCATCAGATTTTTGTCAGTAGCAGCTTGCCACTAATTTTATATTTAAACTACTGCTGACAATTCCTTATTTCTATAACAAAATATCATAACTAACAAGATGTTCTTTAATTTCACTGCAATAAGACTTTTTCATCAAAGTTAGAGATTATTTTGGAACATTTGACTTTATTCTCATACAAATGTTTTCCCACAATTTCATTACTTTATTCTTGAAACCAAAACTTTAAAAATTGACATTTTTTTCTTATGCAGTTTCAAAAAATAAAACTCATTTAGTAATTTACCTGCTCATGTCTGTCTTTTTTCGTTCTGAAATAAAAAATTTTCTGGATTCTGTATTAATCAATCAAAGAGTATAGTGAATTTTCATTATTGTCAGATCTTTCCATCTGAGGAATAAAATAAAAGTCAAAAGTAAAAATATTTATTAAAATTTTAACACTGCACTCACAGATGTGAGCATGAACAGTATTAGTATTTATTTATTTCAAACTGGTTTTTAAAACCAAAGAGAGCAAATAATTGTAGGATAACAAATGCATACATTAGTAACAAAAATAATTAGCTTTGCTTTTCTAAAAGTTAATCTTATTTAAAACACATAATGAAATTTATCAGAAACAAAGAATTAATCAGTCAATTTATTTAAAAAACAAATATGATGCATAAAATTATTACATACTGAATAACAGACCAAGTTGTATATAACAACAACATCAGACTAATTACCAATTAATTACATAATATAAAATCAAATCAAATAATGATGGTAAAAGTAACAGAAGAAAATCTTTTCTGCTAAATCTCCATTGTTCATTAAAACAAACTGAGTAGAGCAAAAACAATTTAAGAAAACACAAGTTTCTGAGTATTTCAAATTCCATCTTTTTCTTCACTTGCAGAATGAGAGAACAAAGACCTGGCCAGTGATTTCAGACCAACCTGACAGCAATCACAGCTGATATTTAAAACTTACAAAATCAATAAAGAAAAAATATTTGTCTCACTCAAAAAGGTTGACAATGAACAGTTTTATATTTAATAAAACTTCATAAAAAAATTCAAAAATTCAGAACTTCAATTAACTGCACACAGTCTTTAAAAGATTACAAATTTAAAATAAAAAATGACAATAATTCATATAAGTGGCAAAAAATAATAAAATCAGGCAAGATAATCATAGTTTTTCCAATGAAAAATTTAACAAACACTAAATTCAGAATTTTGAAACAGAAATTTTCAACATTTTTAAACATTTTTTAGTAAATAATATTTCTATCAATTTTTAGAGTATTTCTTGTTTAGTAAAATTCTGATCAAAAAATTTAAATGTAATTTTACTGCCCAAACATATAAATCAAATTTTAATAACAACAACCTGTTGACTGCTTTAGCAGTTTCATTTTACTTTATTTAAAAAACTTAAAAAAAAAACAATGGCATGAATAAAACCAAAGGAAAAGATCATGATTTAGTATTTAAAACAAACAAACAAACAAAAAAATCAATAATTATTGAATATTGAAACTGATATCTGATGAAACGCTTTATTTGACAAGTTTTCATTTAATATCATGATTCTAAAAATAAAACAAGCTGAACTGTAATAATTTATTACCTGCATGAGCCTGATTTCTGTCACCAGCGCTGTTTATGAGAACACTGGACAATATGCAAAGAAAACACAAGTTTCAGAGTATCAGAGTTCTAGTATCTTTCAGTGTAACTGGATCAGACCTAAACATTTAAGGACCATCTGTCTGACAGGATCAAAAAACCTTTTTCAAACACAATAATCAATAACATACTTTATTGATTATTGTGACATAACAGGAATTGCAATAAAGTATTTGTGTAGAAACATGTTCAGCCTTTTTAAAGTTTTTCACAAATAATTTTCAAATTCATGTCAAATTAAAAACTGATATAAACATTTTTAAATTAACATCACAACATAACCTCTTTAAAAAAAATATGATTTAGATAAATAATAATAAAAGGAAAAAAATTTCTGTCATAAATAAAATATATGACCTAGATTGTTCAGAAAAAAATCTGTCTTTATAAAATTCTAACTCTGTTCAAAAATGCTAAAATTTTCTGAATTAAAAAATTTACAGATTTTAATTTTTTTTTCCACCTCCGGCTGACTGTGTTCGACTGACCGTTCAGCAGCTTCTGTCTCTGTAAAATAACAACAAGTTTAAAAACAACTGTTTTAAATTTTAAAAATTCTTTTTTTGTCTTTATAATGAGAGTTTTTAATCAGGAAAGAATGATCAGTAAAGCTCTGAGCTGAGCAGGAATCAGACTGGACATCATGCATTCTGGTGCCAATGTTTTTTAGCAAAAATGTATCTTGTCTGTTGCTTCAGAGATGGAAGAGCAAACTGGAGAAAGCATTTGATTTTTCTCTGGTTGTTTCAGACCAAGCAGTGTTTTTCTGCTGTTATTACTGGGAGCACTAGAAATAGTTTGATTCATTATCTTTGATAATGTTTTTTAATAACTGTAAATGTTAAGATAATGATTTGCATTATTTTCCCATTGAAATTCATTTTAGTATATGATATGTATATGAAATCAACTGAACCATATGATATTTTAAGTAATTTTAAGTAAATTCACCATTATTCTCTGAGTCTATTCCAGCAGGACCTGGAACAGAAACAAAGCTTTTACACCAGAGAAACTTACGTGTTGAAAAGTCAGTTTTATTCCTGCTCAGCTGCTAAATTTAATAATCTATTGGGTTAATAGGAGTCAGTGGGTAAAAAAATTATTTAAATTTTATTTGAGATGTTTTTGTTTTTTTATCATGTTGAATTTTAAAGTTGTAGACTCCTGCTTGGTTAACTCCTTAAATTATTCTACTAATGGCAGATTTCCACATACATCAAATTACTCTGGACTAAAAGTGAGGCGACTGACATTAGTGATTGGATATTTTACCGTTTATGTCTGTTTTAGATGGACTTGGTAGGCGCTCAGATCCTAAAAGAACCAAAATAACTTTCATTGAACAGTTGCACTTGATTCACATGATCCTGCTTTAAGTCAGACAAACTCTCTTGATTACCTGCTGGGTGAGTTTGACCTGCAGAAACACCAGAGATTTCAGCTGCTACAGAACCTGGAGATCCTCCTGAGTCTAAAATAGCTGCAGAACCTACAGAACCAGGAGATCCTCCCAAATCTACAGAGTCTGGAGAACCTGGAGAGCCTGCAGAATCCACAGAACCTGCAAAACCCATGGAGCCTACAGACCCTGGAGAAGCTGCAGATCCTGCTGATTCCACAAAACCTGCAGATCCTGCAGCGCCTACAGAGGCTGCAGAACCCGTGGAGCCTTCAGAACCTGGGGAAACTGCAGAACCTGGGGGATCAGAAGTGGAACAATAACAGGTTTTCCAGGCAAAATGTTGAGTAAAATAATACTGAATAAGTTCAGTCAGATTTTAAATGGAGAGGAGTATTTGAAATGTTTTATAATTGATTTGCACATAAAAATGTTATTTAGTGAGCAGCCATCTTTATATTATTTATTATTTTTATGAACTGAAACGGTGAATTTTGTTTACCTGAGGAGCTGCTTGGATGTCCAGCTGCTGTACGAAAAATAAACATAAAAAACATCTCAGTTAGAGTTTAATATTATGTAGCCATTGGTGCCTCTGTTGTCGTCGTTGCAGCGCCCCTTGTGGTGGCTGCTGGTATTACAATGTTAGCTCCAGCTGTTAAAGTGCTACAAACAAAGACCGCCAGATTTAAAACAACAGCTCATGCTAATGTCGTGCTCCAGCTGCAGTCGGAAATGGGAGATTCTGACTTTTGTGTTTCAAAATGGCAGTAAGATGTAGTGGAAACACATTTATTTTTCGAGATAGAAACGTAAGAATCGATGTTAAATCAATGTTACCTTTACCTGCTGAACTCTAAACTTGCCAAATTAAAAGTTTGATTATGGAAAGTAAAACTTAATAAAGTCCATCTTGCCATACTTTTTCCATCATATTTTTCAATCAGTCATAAATATAAGTTGCTAGCAATGCTATGTGATACGCGCCACTAGCAGGTGGTTTGTTCTGGTTTCCTGACTCAAGAAAGACGAACAGATAAACTACAATGCAGAAATTACCTGCTAAATCGACAGAGGAGAAATCCCCTCCGTGACCTGAAAAACAAGAAAATACACTTTTAGATTAAAGCACCAAACATACGTTAACATTCATTAAAATGTACAGGTGAATCTGTCACACTGCTACTATTTACAGTCCACTTTTGGCTCACCAATGAAAATCAGTGGCGCTCCTGGATTGGCTGTTTGTGAACACTAGCTAGCATGTCAAGAAGCATTGCATCTAGATATTTCAGCTCCACAAGCTGAGTTTGACTCTTTTAGAAACACCCTACAAAAATAAAATCTGCAAATCGGTAAATTTCTAAATGAATTGGACTTACATTAAACAGAAATCTGAACGTTTACAGTTAGCAACGTGTACATAAAATAAAGATTTCCACATACAATATCAAATATATATTATTGCAAAAACAAACCACTTCATAGTGAAATTGTGTGTTTTTGAGATTATAATGACAGAAATTATTACAAAAAAAAAAAAAAAATCAGCTCCACTGAGGGGGGCCCCTTAGTGGCCTTGGGGCCCTAGGCAGCTGCTTAGTTTGCTTATGCCTTGGGCCGGCCCTGAAGCTATATATCAAACTAACAGTAATGTTGACTGCCAAGCACACCAAAAACTGATGATCGCCATCAAATATGAACCAAAACACAAAAATTAACTGAACATGAACCGGGACCAACAAGCTACATGGAATACCAACAACCTGTGTGAAGTTTATCAACTAAAATCCAATTAATAACTCACCAAATATCTCCAAATAATCAGGAAAATACCAACCAAACACAGGTAAACCATTAATAACTCCAATAACAACATGTAAAAATAACTTTGCCAAGGCAGCTATGTGCTGCACTCCAAATTGAGAAAAGAAAAACGTGAACTTATTTACCTGCAGAGCTTCCTGCTGCCCCTACATGAGACCCCATCTCTGGAGAAAGACCACTGGAAACTGACAAAATGTCCATCGTTAAATCAACAGAAACAAGAGACTTTTTGACATACATAAACATACATCGTTTAAAAATCACAACAACTTTAAGCACTAGAATATTACATTGGAAAAAAGTGTTTTTTTCTCTTGCAGTAAATTTATGGACTTCAAGATGGATGAAATCTATTGTGTAAAAAACAAAAACAGTAACTTTTATTCACATATAAACTTGATGGCAGTGTTCACAAGATGTTAAAATTAAGATTTTATGCACAAATAGCTCAAATTCAACATGTTCAAAGATAATGGGTCGTTTCATTTTTCTGGCTTTTCCTGCACATAACTTGAAGAAAAAACTTGTTTGTGTTTTAAAGTTGGATACAATGGATAAACTCACCACTTATGAGTGGTGTTGAATATTTGAGGAAATAGCTTTGAAAAAAAACAAAAACAAGTTCTTTACTTGAGATTATGAGTTCAAAGATTTTTACCTTTCAGTTACAATTTTAGTTTCTTAGTAAAGTCCTGTTAAAACATTTTTTAGAAATGAAAAAGATTTATTAAAAAGCTAGAGCCTCATTCCCAGTAAAAAACATTTCTCTATAAAGAATAAACTGATCATCAGCATAAAATACTGTAAAACTATACGGGTAGCATGGCTCCACACCCAGAGATGTGTTGATAAAAAACTATTTTAGTCTTTTATCTCTGGTTTAAAAATCTAATCTACTTGACTGGTCAAAATTAAACTAAATCATTTTAGACTAAACACATTTTGAAGTTTATAAAAAAATTTTTTTCGTTTTTTGTTGTTGAATATTAATGCTTGTCAAAAGCTTCTGATTTTTAAAGGAAATTATAAAACATGTATATTTATTTTCCTTCTGTCTCTCTTAAATCAAGTGGCACTTTGATTTGGCTTTTCATCAAAAATACCAGTATTGAAAGGTTTTTTCCAAAGGTGTGAGAAAATGTGAAAAAATGGAAAGTTGTAAAAAGATGAACAAACAGATTAAGTGGGGCTGCACAGTGGCGCAGTTGGTAGAGCTGTTGCCTTGCAGCAAGAAGGTCCTGGGTTCGATTCCCAGTCCAGGGTCTTTCTGCATGGAGTTTGCATGTTCTCCCTGTGCATGGTGGGTTCTCTCCGGGTTCTCCGGCTTCCTCCCACAGTCCAAAAACATGACTGTCAGGTTAATTGGTCTCTCTAAATTCTCCTTACGTGTGAGTGTGTGAGTGAATGGTTGTTTGTCCTGTTTTGTGTGTTGCCCTGCGACAGACTGGCCACCTGTCCAGGGTGAACCCGCCTCTCGCCAGGAACGCAGCTGGAGAGGAACCAGCAACCCTCCCGACCCCATTAGGGACAAAGGGTGTTCAGAAAATGGATGGATGGATGGAAACAGATTAAGTAAAACACGCAGCTTTAATCTGTGAAACATGTTTCTGAAAATATTATTTTTATAATTGATCCCATTTTTCTGCAGGCTGCAATCAGAGCTTGTAAATTTAAAATAATTTTTAAATTAGTTAGTTATTGTTATTTACTATTTGGTATATGTACTTTTCTTTGCATACATTTAACCAGAAATGATCAATGGAGACTTTTTTAACTTTAAGAGTTTAGCTGTAATTCTGCTCTTTGACAGCAGGTGGCGCCAATGGCTCTAACAAAGTCATCCTGCCACAATTGTGGAACTATTTACCGGATGCGAATCAGGTTAATCCTGGTCAGAATACCAGCCAGTTAATCTGGATTAAATATGAAACCAAATTGGAAACAAGCAGACTTTTCAGGAGGGAAAACCCGATCGGGTCCGACTCACCTGAACCTCCGGCTGCCGCTGCCGACACGGTGGTCTGCTGCGCTCCTGCAGGAGGAGGAGGAGAGGGGATCAGGTGTTCGGCATGAATAAACCTTCTGTCTCCAGCAGGTGAAAGAAAGTCTGGGGTTATTAAAAACACCGAGGATCCGTGGCATTAAAATCTGAAAAGGAATCCTGCAGGACAACGCTGAGTTTAAATGCCAACTCAGTAAAATATCCAGAATAGGTTTTCAGATTTGTTCGTTTTCTAAGGGGAAAAATGGTTATTAGGTTCTTTGTTTAAAAAAATGAAATCCCAATAAGAAGAATGTAGGTTTATGGATTAAATTACACTAAAATAGTCTGATAAAGTCAGGAGTAGCCTCAAATTTTAGTGAAATAATTAGTTTAAAAATAAATTTCAGAGGTTTGACCTTCAATTTAGATTTTTGTTTATGAAGGTTTATATGTAAAGGTCATGATGTTTTATCTGCTCACCATCAATATTATCCTGACTCTTGGAGTCATCATCATCATCTGAAAAGAAGAAAAATCCAACATTTATTTTTCTAATTAAAAAAGTTTTAACATCATTTTTATAGATTCAGACGAGAAACACGCCAGGAACGTCTCTTCTCTCTGTCTGCTCTCGTTAGGAGGTTTAATGTTTAAATATTTATTGAATTATTGTTATTTTTTTATTCCGTTTGGGTGGAATTCATTTGCATCAAGTTTGTAATTTTCTGACTTTTTTAAAATTTCATTTTGTTCTGTTTAATAGCACAATCTATTCCACTTCAGTCTTCACACCAGCAGGGCCGGTTGTAGGAAAATCTGGGCCCCTGGGCAGGAAGCAAAACTTTATTTTACCCCTGCAGACTACAAATAACTGTTATGTACACATTAACTTGAAGATTTTGAGGCTTTGTTGCCATAAAAATTTAATTTTTCTGAGATGATCGTCACCATTTTGTGGAAATTGTTCTTGAAAACAATGCAGAAATGTTTTAAAACATCAGAAAATGATCTGAAATGTTGCAGTAACTTTGCCCAGCCTGCTTGTAGAGATGTAAGCAGTCACTAAAATACACATATTTATGTCCAATAATGTTAGAAAATGGATTCTGATGAGGCTCGTTTGTCAAATTAAAAATAACTTTTGAAAATAACCCTTAAGCTTAGGATGTGTGTTTTATTTTTGTTAGTCGGATAAAATATTTTGATCTTAAATGTCATGTTTTCATGACCTGCAAGGAGAAAGTCATCATAAATAAAAGAAATAAAGACTTGCAAACAAAGGTTTGTGTAATTAATCTACATAATTAAGTGAATTTAGTTCCTGAAAAATGAACTTTTTGATGACATACGTCTGGATTGGGTTAAATAAAACATGCTGTTGTGTCTGTGTTGTTGGGGTTTAAACTACACAGTTTAGTGAAGTGGGGCTGTAATGTTATAATTTTTAAATGGTTGAATATTTGTCATCTGGAGAAGAAGCCAACAAATAAAACAGATAAAAACTGTAACTGCCAGAGTAAACATCTCTAAATAAACCAAACAAAACATAAAAATATTGCTATCCTGACAAATCGTTGCTCAGTTTCCATCACTTTTTAAAAAAATATCTTTTAATACTCGGTGGGTATGAAGACAAGCATTTTAAAAGCTGCACAGTAAAATGGTTTTCTTTTCTTATCAGCTGAACATTTCTGTCTGGTATAATGACACAACTTTTATCTGCTAAAGTTGAAGGTTGTAGAGTTAAAGAAAAAATGTCTTATTGTTACGGTTCTGATGTAGAAAACAAACAAACAAACAAACAAACAAACAAACAAACAAACAAACAAACATCTGTTGATGAAGTTATTAACTTTGTCTCATGAAAAAAGTTTTATTCTGTTTTAAATTATTTGATCTCCTTTTGAAATATCAAACAGACTAAAAATATTTAGTTTTGAATCGTCTCCTGTTTAACAAGACAAGAACTGCTAAAACATTTAAACCGCAGCATTTTTAAAGATGGCTTGATCTTTCTTCTCTAAAAAGAATATGTCTATATTCTCCTAAATGTAAACATTTTTGATGGATTGATTAAAATAAAATCAGATAAAGTTGTTGTTAGTTTGGGTTATTATTGGTCTCGAAGGTAAAGAGTCATAAATGGATGTTGGTGAAGTTTGAGGTTTGATCAGTTTTTCACACGGTTTAATGCTTTTTCAAGTGTATTTTATTAACACGTTATCATGAAGCAAGAGGTTTCAAAAGGTTTTTATGATCAGTTTAGTTTTGTGGTTATTATTCGTTCATCAGATTCAGATTAATTTGACTTTTTGTTTTTTTATTTGATTGTTTTTTCTCATGCACAGCCCTACCCTCCTCCTCCTCAGACACCTCCCCCTCCAGCATCTCTGTGGCCTCCGTTTCCACCTCCTCCACCTCCTTCTCTGGAAGACACAACACAAACTCTCATCTCCACCAGCTGCAGAAGCCAGAATGTAAAAAGTAAAATAAAATGAATCTCATATTTTTCTTTTTTTACCCTCCACAGGCGCCGTAGATGCTGTAGTTGCCAGAAGGATGACTATCGACACGATCAGAAGGTTTCTTTTTTTATATAAAACAGATGAGTGGAGTATTTATTAATAGGGATTAAAGCAGATTGTTAAAGAAATGTTCTTATTTTTCTTTGCAGGAATAAAAAATGATGACTATAAGAAAATATTAATAATTTGCTTTAAACTTATGACTAATTTTCCTTAAAAAAATCTATTAATCATTAAACCCAATCTGATAAATAGTCTGATTAATTACAAAAAGGAGAAAAAAATCTTCCAACTTTGCTGCTTTTTAACAAGATGTTCTATAAATGAGTAATTCTATGTATAAAAATAAAAAATAAATAAAATTGATCACAACTCTAATATAAAAACATTTATTTAGTTGAGTAACCAGGATGGATATTACAACAAAAAATACACCAATAACAGAATCATTTTTGTAATCAGTAATATAAAAGCAAATTTCTTATAATAAAAGTGCTAAAGATCAATATTATAAAGACAAATCAGCACAATAAAGATCAATTCATCCAGTGAAGGACAACACAAAACCAGTGGCATAAATGTGAATAAATGTCGCATGCTGCTGTCTGACACTTTTTCTGTTGAATCCTTCAAACCCTCAAATTTATACACAAAACACAAAAATCGACCGTCTTCCTCCTCATTCTGCTGCTACGACTCTGTTTCTGTCGCTTTTCCAGTCATGCTAAATGTTCAGATTTTGTCCAAGCTAAACTGAGGGACTTCCCATCATGCACTGGGGGTAGGAGTAGAGTTCATCTGGCAGGTGACCTCTAACAATCAGAAGGGGCGCTCTCTGTAGACACGCTAATTATTTGCTTTTGTTAAAAACTAAAACATCCAAGGACACTTAGGGAAAATGAGTCCCACTTAAACAATGACAATCTTTAACAAATGAAACATTGAGAAAACTGTTGGTGTTTATCAACATGTAAAGGGGGGGGGGAAAAAAATCAGTTTTATAAAGAGAAGGATTTGTTTTCAATCTTTGAGAGAAACCTAACAGCTGTTAAGGTCATGTGACGTTCCTGCCCTAAACCTTTTTTATTTTATTTTTTACCAAGAGTTGTTTTTTTTTTTTTTTTTTTGAGCCTAAAACGTCTTTTGGACAGAAAGAGGTGATAATATTTGTTGCTACGTTTGTCACAAAGTAATTTAGGCCATCAGATGATATTAGATTCAGAAACCTTCATCAAACTACCTGTTGCCAGGTTTACCGCTTAAACGTGTTCAGTTTTGGCTTTTTTATATTTTTTATTTTTGCACCAACTGTGTGTCATATCATACAATATGTTTATGCTAGCAAACATGTTGGTGTGTATTTTACCCACCAAGACAAGAGGCAGCGTAATCTACCATCTGGTCATTGTTGTAAGAGCTCTAAACAACGCTGTGGCAGTTATTATAGTTATATACTGAAAATCATATCAACCATCAAATTTACTGTCATGTGTTTTTTTCAAGAACAAATTAAGTTAAATGAACAAATATTCATCAAATATTCAATGAGGAAAAGATTACACACATTAAAGAGCTTTATATGACTAAATATAATAAACAGTTTATTGCAGCTTCATTGTCTGAATCATTTGGATGTTATATCATTATTTGTAATCTGTGAAATGAAAGATTTTTTTTAATCAGATCAATTTGTTGCAATAAAAGCCTTTTTAATTGTATTGGTAAAAGTGATGTTTGGAAAAGTATGTCTGAGACTTTGTGAGTTTTACGAATTAAACTTACACGGTTTTCTGTGAGGAAATGTTGTTTTGTGACGTTTAGATAATATGATCCACCACCAGGAGAGCAGCTGGCATTATTTTGTCTTAATGTAAGTAAATGGAAATCAAAGAAAACACAAAGTTTTTCAATGATCATTTTGAACTGAATTAAATTGATCTTAAGATTTAAGGATTTTAACTTGGATGTATCTTTATAAGTCATGACAATGGTAAAATAAAACATATGTTTAGAAAAATGTAACAGCTCAATATCTATAATTTATGGGAAAAAAGCTATAAAAGGTTCTGACAAAAGTAGCTCATCCATTAGGGACTAAATGGATTCTGTAGAGATAATTAAATAAAAGAATCAACTGAGTGAAGTAAAACAAACAAGATTTAAGCTTGTTTTTACAATCAGGATAATAAAAATGAGCAGTAAATAAAGCAGGGAGGAAACATAAATAAATTCATACAACAGAATAAAAAAAGAAAGCTAAAGCTAAAAAAGAACAAAACTCAGAATATTTAGTTGCAACAAAATGGCTCCAAGATAATTTTTCTAATTATTTTTGCAGACAGAACATCAGTATCTTTATGCCACCAGTTTTTAAATTCTCAGTTTTGTTCATTATTTTATGAACTCTCAGAGTTTTCTGATAAAATTCAACATTAAAGATCTAATCAAAAATCACGTCTCACCTAAACAATGTAAATGAAAATTAAAAGTTGAAAACATGTTTTATCGATGACTAAATGTTGTGAATGTGTTAAATATGATCAAAATGTTTATTTAGGCTGATGTAAAATGGATTCATTTTTTTCTGGAAACAATCATGAATTTCAATCCCATCTAATAACATTTACAGATGTGCTTTGTAGACAGGATGTATTAAATTTATGTAAAATATTGCTCTTATATAAGAGTTTTGGAGTTTTTCTTTGGTTAAATTAAATTTTGTGATTCTGCTTTGGGACCCAAAGATCTGGTTTGTCCACTAAACTCCATCTACTGTGTATTTTATGTTCAAGACAAACTCACGTAAACCAAACTGGCTGTCAATATTCAACATTTGGGATTTATCTGCTTTGACAGATGTGTCACTTTAATTTAGAAAGAAAATCTCTGTGAAGTTAAACCCAAAATGATTCAAACTGATGAGAGAAATAAATTTAAAATTGTTTTTATTCACCTCAGAAGTTTGTTCTGGCGTGAAACCATACAAAAGATTTTTAAATAAGGTAAAAGATTTATGTTACATTTGCTTGAAAATGGTATGCTGAATATTATTCACACCCTCCTCAATAATTAATGGAAAAATCTTCACTGGCATTAATCTCAATCCTTTCTTTTAACTGTTGAGCAGCTTTTACACGTTTCCACTGATTTTCTGATTATGAAGAGAAGCTGAGACACAGAAACCAGTAAGAAATATAAAAATGGACAATATTAAAAGTTAAGATGCTGAAAACTTTGAGGATCTGGTATATTTTTATACAAACTCAGAAATTACAGAGTTGGTTGTTTTACATCCATTAATGCAGATAAATTTGACGGACATTAAAAACTCACAGGTTTGTCTTTTTTTCAGATTCTAAACTGGACTTTACCAAAACAAATTATTGGTTATTTATTGCAGAACAAATATCTGGAGATTTGAGAAATAATAAAGAAAAGAGTTTTAACCTCTTATTTCTCTGGATTTAAGCCGGAAAGTGAAACAAACTGCTTTGACTGATGACAGCTGATCTGCTGGGAGTAATCTGATCAAGAGGTCAGTGTTGACCGTCAGCCAGTGGAGGGCACAGCTAACCTGCAGATCAACATGCAACACAGCACATGCTAACATGCAATAAATCACACGCAACTCTGAGAATCAGAGTAAAAACCAGCTGGAGCCAAAAGAAATGTGGATATCTTTGAGTAATATGGAGCAGAGGATAAAATATTGCAGCCTGTATGTCTGTTTTACCTCTCCGACTCCGGGGCTCTCCTCTCCGGCCTTCACTTGATCGTGTTTCATTAGTAATTAACTTCTGGGTTGGAACAGATGTGTATTGTTCAGGAGAAAGATAAGAATGTCTGTCTGATTCCCAGAAACACGAAAGGAAAATACGCAGAAGTCAGAGATCCACGCTGATCTGGGGCCACTCAGTTTTACAGACATGAAGACGTTTAGAGACTTTTACTGTAAATTCAGGCATAAAGAAAACAGGGCAGCACTTTTCTTTCTACATGCAAATATGTAATTTGACTGAGAGAGATGGAAGTCACCATCCTTACAGTTTGTAATGTGGACACAAAGGAGAGTTTTATGAAAATGTTTTAGTGTCAAACTGCAAAAACACCAAAACTTACCAAATATTTCTGGTTCAGTTTCCAGTGCAAACATCTTAATGGAAAGAAGTAAGCTTTTGCAAGATATGAGCTTATTAAGCCAATAATTTCTTAATTTTGATGAAAATGATAATAGTTTCACTGGTACAGTTTCACTTATAACAACATTTTTCTCATGTTATAAGTGAAATGGTCTCCCAATGAAACTTTCACTTTTTCATATAAATTAAGGATTTAAAACAAACTCATATCTCACTGAAAATGTATGCATAAATTAGTTTTGTCTTATTTCAAGCACATTAAGATGTTTGCACTAGAAACTAGACAAAACCTACTTGTCTAGTTTTTGTCTTTTTGCAGTTCATGCACTTGTTTGCTGTCACAATATCAAGAAGAGAAAATATCATTTAGAGAAGTGCTTTAAATCAAAGTTTCACTGCTGTTCAAATCTTTTTGTTCTTTTTCCAACCCAGTGAGTTTTAGCCGCGTCCTCATTTGTGCATCTAAAACACAACACATGCGTTTATTAAAAGTATTTGACAGAAACCGTGTAAACCTTGAAGTCATGGAGAATATTTCAGAAACTTCCAAGAGTTAAATTGTTTGTTTTGAGTCAGGATGACTTTGCACTCCTTCCTCATATGAAGACAATAAAATGCTCCAATCACAGTCGACACCATCAGCACAATCAAACTGATCTTCTTACACTTAAACATCTTATCAAATCTGATCAAAATACATGCTGCACGAGGGAGATGATGATCCATCTGGGAATCAGGTGGATTTTGTCCTCAGCTGCACATGCAGAGTGTTTGGTTTCATGAAGAAAAATGGGCTGCTTGTTTCCAGCTTTTTGCTTCAGTTTCACCTCAGCGAACCTCCAGAGCTGCAGCTCTTTGTTTCTGCTCAGGCTAAGAGGACGTATAGAAAGGAAGCTTTATTAACGCGACAGAGAGCTGCAGAGGAACGACTGCCAACATTCCAGGGAAGTAAATACATCGCAGGCGACCCACACCCACAGTGACCTCCTGTCTGGCTTTGCAGCGACCTTCGACCTTTTGCTTTGTTCTGAACACGGAGACAACACAAAAACACATTATTACTTTCAATGGAGTCCGATTACAATATGTTTTAATTTGACCAGAAAGCATCAATTATACAGCCTTCATTAAGCTTTACTTACAGAATCTAAAGGGAAATCAGACTTTAAGGGAAATGATGCTAAAATACCAGATCAATGTACATATTTAAGAGAATGATAAGTTAGTTTTTTTTTATGAAGAAATACGAAATAAAGTTATGTAAATCCATGAATTTTTTTTTTTGAGTTGATGTTTTTGTTAAGTTTTTTTTAGATCCCTTTTGTTTAAATATATTTTTTGGGTCAAAAAGGGCAGATATAAGAGTTTTTTTTCCTCCTGCTGCTCTAACTGTTTATATTCTATGTAATTGTTTTGTTTTTAATTAAATGAATAAAATTTCCCAGCTAACCTTCAGACGGACCAAAATATAAAATTAAGTGGAAATTTTGGTTATTTTAAGGACCAAAATGACAATAAATTATTAAAGTAACAAAAAATAAAAACAGGAAAAAGAACATATTTCCAAATCAGTTTTTTTCAATATGAAACTTATGAAACTTAAAAAAAAAACAAAAAAAAAACTGCAGATGTGTGTCTGTTTCTGGTGTCTTTTTGGTTAAAACATTTTTGTTTTTCATTCAATGGGCAGAAAACTCCAGAAATTTTAGTCAAATAAGAGTAGAAATACTTCATAAGACATATACTCAAGTAAAAGTAAAGTGTACAGTGTAGTAAAAATACTCCTAAAAGTAGATTTTTTCAAATAAATAATTCCAGTAAATGTAAATAGTTGCTACCTGATCGTCACTGCACAAGATCTATCTATCTATCTATCTATCTATCTATCTATCTATCTATCTATCTATCTATCTATCTATCTATCTATCTATCTATCTATCTATCTATCTATCTATCTATCTATCTATCTATCTATCTATCTATCTATCTATCTATCTATCTCCATCTATCTATCTATCTATCTATCTATTCATCTATCTATCTATCTATCTATCTATCTATCTATCTATCTATCTATTCATCTATCTATCTATCTATCTATCTATCTATCTATCTATCTATCTATCTATCTATCTATCTATCTATCTATCTATCTATCTATCTATCTATCTATCTATCTATCTATCTATCTATCTATCTATCTATCTATCTATCTATCTATCTATCTATCTATCTATCTATGTATTAAGATATTCTGTAAAACATTAGAGATCAATCTAAAGCAGAATCTGCTAATAATTGATGTCACTCATATTTAACATCATTAACTTCTCATGACAAACAGGAAATCAGTTTTCTGTTTAGACTAACTGTCGCTTCTTTGTGTGAAAGAAAACTGATTGATTGATTTCTGCTTTTGATTCCACAGATTTTTATTTTTTTATTTTTTTTGTGTGAAAACAAAGTTAAACCGTTCGTCGTTCTGGAAAACCCGGCGACCTTCTTTGCTGTTATTTTGAAATGAAACTTTCCCGCTGTCTGTGTGAATCAGGGCAGAACATGAGTTTGCATCTATCTACTGCAACACGTCCTGAAATCAGAACTGAGCTGGAACCGGCGCTGGACTCCGGGACGGCGTCCAGATGAAGAATTAGGGGCACTTTTAAGGCATGGCGGTCGGGTCCAGCTTGGTTCTGAATGACCGGAGCTCACCTGGACGCTGGACTGGAACAAAGAGCAGCGCGACACCTGAGGAACCAGAACTGGAAGCTGGATAAATTTTCTCAACAAGACTTCATGCCTGAGAAACATTGGGTGAAAATACTCCAAAAAAAAAATTGTTTATGTCTCATTAAATAGTTGGACGACATTTTAATTAGACCGAAAACTAAAATATGCATCTAAGATGTCATTTTTGCAGCTATTATTTAATTAAGCGTCATTTAATTTAATTGATTAGGATTGTGAACATTAATCAGTACAACAATTCATGGAAATGTAAATATGCAGGAATTAGCTTAAAAAACCCCAAAAACAAGAAAAAACAACTTCATGTACAATGTACAGGACACATTGTTAAATTAAAATGAGTATAATTAAATTATAGATGAATCATTAATCACATTTTAATGTTTAATGATGCCACTTGACAAAATGTAACAACTGTATGTTTGATGACTTTGCATTTTTGTGTTTTTATGACGTGAAGCACTTTTCTCTGTTGCTGAAATTTCTTGCAAATCAACTTGATTGATTGATTAAAAATCTCAACAACAGAAAACATTTATTCAAGACAACTAAAACTGTTCGCTTTAAGCAGCAGAAAAATAACTGGCTTGTTTTCAACCTGCTTGAGTTTCTTTTTAAAAATTCAAAAATCTTCTGCCTCTGGTAAATACTGGTGGTTTATTCTGGACATGACAAAAGAAATTTCAGATTTTTGAGTTTAGCATAAGTTTGCTGTTGTTTAGCTGCAGGAAGAACCAGAACATGATGTACTTCCACACCTGGTCAGGTTTGCACGTCTCAGGTGAAGGTAAATCCCTTCTCACAGATATCGACCCATCGCCTGCGTCTGTGTGAAACTCACCTGAACAAAGCTTTATTTTACAGACGGAGACACACATGCATATCATTCAGGGTCCACTAAGTTGCCTCCTGCTGCTGGCCTCAGCCGTGACCCCATTAACCAATCAGGGGACATTTTGAAACAAGCCTCCTTTATCTGGCAGGAAGTACCTCCTGCCCCCTTCGTCTGTGAATCAGTTAACCTGCAGGCCAGTTTTCATTTATCAGCTGAGAGAAACTTCATGGTCAGGAGTCGTTCTTCCACAACATCAACCTGTGGCATCAGGTGACCCGACTCGTCCCACTTCAACACACCTGCTGGGGATCAGAGCTCAAAAACTGGTGAAATGTTTTACAAAAATTAGGATGCAGCAAACGTGGCCATGCTGATTAAAACTATTATGTGAATTTGGAAAAGGATAAACCACCAACTTCCCTCCAGAACCAAACAGAGAAGCAGCATTCAGCTTCTATGCGCCACAAATCTGGAACAAACTTCCAGAAAATTGTGAAACAGTCGAAACACCGAGTTCCTTTACGTCCACACTGCAAAAGATATAATATTAACAAGTAATTTTGGTTCAGGTTGTGGTGCAAATATCTTAATACACTTGAAATAAGAGAACACTAACTTACAAATTACTTTTATGTAATCTATAGGACTTTATTTTAAGTTAATAATTCCTTAATTTTGTTGAAAATACTAGTTAAATTGACAGATTATTTCCTGAAAAACACACAGTGGATTGTCAGCAAGAGAAACATTTTCCCAACTTTTTCCACCTTTAATCTGAACTATAACCTCTACAATGCAATTGAAAAAACAGAAATCTTCCAGGGAGGAAAATATAAAATAAAAAACTTACAATAACTTGGTTGCATAAATATGCAAACCCTTAAACTAATACTTTGTATTAGTTTATTAGTTTATTAGTTTATTCTTTTTGGGTAGGAGTCTGTCAGCGTGACGCATCTTGATCTGGGAATATTAATCTTACTCTGGTGAAACCATCCTTTTGTTGATGTAGATGTGAGCTTTGGGTCATTGTCATGCTGAAGATGAAGTTCCTCTTCATCTTCATCTTTCTAACAGAAGGTTTTGTGCCAACACTGACTGATATTTGGAGCTGTTGATAATTACATCCACCCTGACTAAAGCTCCCAGTTGCAGCTGAAGAAAAACAGCCCCCAAGCATGATGCTGCCACCACCATGCGTCACTGTATTCATGGTGTTCTGTTGGTGATGAGCAGGGTTGTTACCTTTTGGAATTATGTTCAAAAAGTTCAACCTTGGTTTCATCAGACAGTAAAACATTTTCCCACATTTGCGTTTGGGAGATTTCAGATGTATTTTTGCTTTGATGTTTTTCTTTGTAAGGTGAGGATTTCGTCTTGCACAGACATATGAAGGAGATGGAGGATTGTTGTCACATGTACTGCACAGCCAGAACTTGACAGAAATTCTTGCAGCTCCTTCAGTTTTTGCTGTCGGCCTCTTTGCAGCCTCTGACCAGTTTCCTTCTTGTCTTCTCATCAGTTTTGGACGGACGTCCTGTTCTTGCCAATGTCACTGTTGTGCCATGTTTTCTCTAAGATGACAGTCTTCACAGGGTTCCGTGGTGTATCTAATGAAATGGAAATTCTTTTGTAGCCTTCCCCTGACTGATATGTTTGAATAACGAGGTCCCTCTGATGTTGTGACCATGGCTTGTGCTGGATGATGTGGCTACAAAAATGTCAGGACAACAGCTGAACTTTGTCAGAGGCGTTTATCAGACTGAGTCCAATTTAACATGAGTTCGAATGTAGTTGGTTAAATTTCTACACCCCCAGTTCTAAAAGGGTTTGCACACTTATGCAACCACATTTTCTCAGTTGTTTTTTTTACTTCACCTCCCTAAAAGATTTCTGTTTGTTTTTCCAATTGCATTGCACAGGTTATAGGTCACATTAAAGGTGGAAAAAGTTGGGAAAATGTTTGTCTTGCTGTCATATATTTGCAAATCTACATTGTAGTTACATTTCATACTTTGTGAGAATGGATCTGTCATAAAGCACCTCTTTTATTTTTACAGCAATCAGTCCAAAACACAGTTTTGGTTATTGTTAGACATTTGAATGAATAAAGTGCCGTATTAGATGATTTGGGTTTTCTCTGGATATTAGCCGAAGCTCGATGCTTAGTAAATTTTACTCACCTTCTCTGGAAGTAATGAAAAGCTTCTTTTTACTGTTTCATCACCTTTTTGAATCCAATAATATCCAACGAAAGCTGCTTCCGCCAATCAAAATGGCGACTCAGACGCAGGAAGTGACGTCGTGTTGCATCTCTCAGAAGAATCTACGCTCTTTACATCACATTTTGAATGTTATTTAATCCAAAAGTAACAAGCAAAAATAAACCCAAAACACATTAAAACAGAAATTATCTTCTCCTCAGTCTTGGTGTTTCTATTCTGAAAATTTATATTGTGGAATATCATTCATAAACAAAGTAAGTAAGTGGACGAAGACAAATTACTTGAAATTAAGTTATGTTCACAAAATGATTAAGAAAAACAGACTTTTTATTCTCAGAAAAAATTCAGGCAGTTTCTGACAGTTCACACTTTATTAGCCAATTTCTGTGTACAGTGAAGGACTTGACATTCATCAATTTCTTGTAAAAATAATCATTAATGTTTGTAAAGTAAACGGTTGTCTGTATGTACACATTAATGTGTGAAATCAGACCCACAGAGCAGATCTAAGATCAGCAGCTGGGGATAATATTTCTGCAGACAGGCGAGAAAATGAGCTAAAGTTAAAAGAGACCCCAGAGAAGAACAAGGAGGAGAAAGAAGATATTTACTAATATCTCTTTATAAAAAACAAAGGCAGCCTCAAATCAAAAAGACACAAAACAAAGAGACAGCTGAGTTTAGTTTCAGGTTAGTTTGTTGTTGTCATGGCAGCAGTAAATCACCATGGAGACACCGGAGCGCCATTCTGTCAGGAAACAACATCAGAAAGTTCATTTACCCGATTATGTTAGCAGGACGGACAAAAGCTTCGACGTTCTAGAAACTTTTAAATTATTTTCTAAAATAATTAAAGCCGCTTTTTTAAAATAATTGTGGTAAAGCAGAAGTTATGTCGTAACATATTTTAGCAACATAAAATATTGCAAACCCGTTTATAAATCCTGATGTTCAGATAATAAACTCCTTTACACATAGCCTAAAAAAATCTATTAAAATCAACTGAAGTTTCTTTTTGCAACTCAAAAATGATGTAAGAAATAATATATTTGTGTGATTCTGATATTTCATTTCCTCTTAAATCCAAGCTCGTTTCATGAACAGATCAAAAATGTTTTTATTTTTTTATTGTCGGTGATACCTGTCATCAGAGAGCTTCAGAGACTGGGCGTCTGGCTCCCAGCTGGTACAGGAAAACAGAAGTTTACTTTAGTTAGCATGAAAAACATCAATAAATATGTTTATTTTTATAATATTACAGCATTTCAGAACAAACCAGTAATTAAATTCAGTCAGATATTGAGTCTAAAACAAAGGAAATCTACCTGCGGGAGTGGAGTCATCAAGTAGGTCCATGTCAGACGTTTGTGCTGCAACAGGACAAAACCTGACATGTCACATTTGGACTGTTTAACTTTAAATTATGGTAACGTTAAACATTACCGTTCTGTTCTCTTTAACGTTGCCTTGTTTTACATTTTGCAAATATATTTAATATTAGTGTTAAGCTGTCACAGTCAAAATAAAAACAGTAACACTGGATAACTTTCCAGTGCTGAAAGTTTGGTTGGAAAAAAAGAGACATTTTGTTGTTAATTACAAATTAAATTAAATCATTATACATCCAAGTGCAGATATACATTTTGGTTAAAACACTGAAATGTTGCTGCATTTATGTATTGAAGTCTGGATTTTACAACCCAGAAAGCTTTTTAGTCAGTTTAACTGAGCCGAAGATTTATTTTTTATTTTAAAACAGTTTGCTAGCTGCAATACTCTGCGTGACTTTAAGCGCAGTTTTTATATTTCCCTCCATAATGTTTGTCTTTTTGGTGCACAATATTTATTTTTTACTAATTTAAAATTATAAAATGATGAATTCCAGCAATGAGTCATTTTAATATCTATTGTCAGTTACAAAAATAACATTAAATAAAATAATCTGAGGAAAGATGAAGGTTCATCTTCAAATCTTTTTATTCTCTTTCAGGTTTTAGATGATTGATTGCAAATAAAAAAGATGCTTAAAGCTTAGAAAGTTGCTTTGTGGTTTTATTTGTTCACTAAAATTCTCTAAACTGCCTCAAAACTCGAAATTTAATTGCGCAGAAGAGGGCACTATTTATTAATTAGACTTAAGAAAAATGCTTTTAGACGTTACACAGAATATTTTAAAAAATAAACATTAAAATGTGATTTTTACAGATGGAAAAAATAAATATCACAGAATGTTTTGAGAGTTACCGCAGCTTTGAGTGGCTCTGTCGTCTAAAATTATGATAAATTATGATAAAATGTAGGATTGTAAGATGTGAGAAGGTTCTCTGCCCTGATATCTGAACTTTGACCTGTTAGCCTTCACCGTTTACCTTCGGTGGAGTCGGGCGTGTTTGGACCCAGGTTGTCCGGCTCCTCAGTCTGAGAGTCATCTTCAAACATCTCTTCGTCGAGAATCGCCAGCTCGTCTTCGTCTTTCTCTGCCTTGCTGTCGGTTTGGTTCGTATCAGTTTCTCCATCACGCGGAACCTCGCTGTCGGTTTGATCTTCATCCTCGCTGTCGCTTTCTGAGGTCGCGCCCTCGTCTTCATCCATCTCCTCCTCTATCGCCTGGGCGTCCTCTGCTGCCTCTTTCTCGTCGCCGTCCTCATCCTGTACATCTTCCTCATTTGATGCCACGTCTGTAGCCTCCTTCTCGACTTCCAGAGCTAAGTTGTTAGTGCCCACATCTTTGTCAGTGACTTCATCTGATTCCTTCTTGTCGTCATCATCTGGAGTGTCTGTGGATTTAGCGTAAATGATCAGTAGTTATTTAAGGCTGTCAACAATCTGGCTCCTTTAGATATTAAAATATCTTTACAGAATAAAACATAAAATCATGGTAATTATCCAAATCAGTGGATTTAAATAGGCGTTTTGAGCTTTATATCATGTTTTAATGTTATTGCAGCTGAGTTTCTGCCTCAGCTCCTTCAAACTAGCGGCAGCAGCAATTAGCAAACAGCTGGTGGAAATACTGAGCTCATCATGCTAACTACTCCTCAGTCCAAAGCTCCTAAGAACGGTTGGAAACTGGATAATAAGGCCTTGCTGTGATGACATCCTGAAGGCACAAAGTCAGAAAGATTAGGTGCTTCTTAAAGGGACAGAGGCCCAATTTTAAGGTGTCAAAATTAATTTTTAGTTACGTTTAAGATTTACAGTATTTTTTATCATAACTGAAGTTAACATAGTTACTCAATTGTTCTATAAAATGGTAGTATGCACCTGGAAAATATTAAATCACCTATTTACACTGAAAAAACACCAAAAATCACCAACTATTTTTAAATAATATATAAAAATAGTTAAAAAATAAGACATTAACTTAAAAGTAACTTATCAGAAATATATAGAAATTAGTTTTATGTCAATAATCTCTTTATATTGATTTTAAAATGTACTAGTTCCATTGGTAGATTAATTTATTTATAACAAGACAATAATCAGCCTGTAGAATTATTTTTATAAGTTTTATATCAATATCAGACAAGTTTCTAAAAACAAGTTTCTATATCTCTCTGATAAGTTAATATCAAGTTAATGCACTTGAATTAAGACAGAACTAAGATATTTGGACTAGAAACTAGTCAAAAATACTTCAAATTGTGTTTTTTTTTTGTAGAGTAAATTATTTTACAACCTGGTAAATTACAGCTAGTTTATAAAATTGGATATTTACCGCTGTCAGTCAGATCAGCGTCGTCACTCAGTTCATCCTCATCTGAGAGAAAAAACAGGTGGATTACAGTTTAAACGTTTAAAAAGAAGGAAAAGATTAAAAAGATGTAAAATGTATTTACATTTACATTTGTAGATGATTAAAATTTACAAATATAAAATCAGCTTACTTTTGTAATTTGCATTAATAATAATAATAATAATAATCTTAGTGAGAGAGATACAGACTTTAAAAAACAAATCCAATTATTAGATATGACTTTTATCATGTCTGATAATAATAAATGAAAGGTTTATAATTTTGATTAAAAAGGAAAATTATATAATGTAGAAATATAATAGTGACGTTTTTAGATAATAACTGGAGAAAAAACATTTCTCTCCAGTTGATGACTTTTGAGTGGATCAGTCTGAAACCTGAGGAAAAGAATCACTGAAAAAAAATTAATAAGTAAAAATAAAATAATAAAAATAATTCTGACTTTAATCTCAGAATTCAGGGTTGAGTTAAAGTCAGATTTTGTATTTTTTCCCAATAGATCTAATCCTGTTCAGTACAAACCAGTTAATGTGAATGATGATGAAACAATGTTTTCTTCGGCTTTATGAAATTACGACAGTAAAGTTGTGAAATGTGATAATATTAATTAGTCGCCACCTGGAATTAAACTAAGCAAATAGATACAATAATCTGATTGGTTAATTACTGCACTGGCAATTAAATCCTGGCTTGTAGAAAGTAATTTAATTTAACGAGTATCTTCTGATTACATCCTGTTGCTGTGGAACATGTCAGTCTGTTTAAAAATGGTCAAATTATTGGCGTCAAGTGGAGAAACCATCAAATGAGAAACGACTAAAATTACGTTGAAAACCGTCCAGCTGATCTGGTGTTTTTTTATTTATTTGACATTAGCACACACTCTTACCTTTAGAATCAGTTGTTTCATCTGGAAAAAAATACAAATTTATTTGTTATTAAACCCTTGATTTTGTTTCTCCGTGTAGAAAACAGATGTAAGTTGTAGCATAAACAATATGAGTAGC
This sequence comes from Gambusia affinis, assembly GCF_019740435.1. Classification (NCBI taxonomy): domain Eukaryota; kingdom Metazoa; phylum Chordata; class Actinopteri; order Cyprinodontiformes; family Poeciliidae; genus Gambusia; species Gambusia affinis. Next base: position 6,934,130 of record NC_057881.1, read on the forward strand.
ACTAATGATGTCAGCAGCTGTTTGTGATATGTAAATATTTCTTTACTGTTGCTTTAATTTAGTTGTTTAAAACGTCGACTTACCGCCCACTTCAACTTTAAGCTCTTCTTCAAACTCGTCGTTTTCCATATCTACAGGGAAAATAATCATCAGGCAGAGAAGATATATTAACCAACGCTTCGAAACAGAAGTTCACAGTTAAAAAGATCAAAGGAAAGATTTACAGAAATCATCTGATTTTCAACTTCACAGAAGATTTTTCTAATGAAAGAACCTCATATAAACACTATCAGCACACTAACTAAGGATACACACATCCAAAAATCTGGTGAAAGTAAGTTACAGGGCATTTTTAGAGATCAAGAGAGTGAGATTTTCAGCAGCTAACAGGAAGGTTGAGGAGAGTACAGCAGCATTTTTATTCTTTCAGCCTTTGTTTTTGTGATGGTGCTGGATTTATTAATGTTAATTAATCTAAGGGATTAGACACAAAGTAGTAACTCTAACCATACCAATGTTTTTTTAAATGTGAGTCATAAAAGATAATTTATTAATTTGTCTTTGAAAATGGAGAAAGACAGAACAATACTTCAAAGACAATAACAATAAATACTAACGCAAAATATTTAACAAACATACATAAACATCTGCAAAGTAGAATATGGTTCACGATATTAATATGCAAAAGAAAACATAAAGTTTTTTTCTTCTAAGAATAAAACTTTGCTTTGCAGCTGTGAGCGTTTTTATAGTTAATGAAAAGGAACAAATTTATCCAGGTGAAATCTGCATTTTTATCAGTTCAACTCAACAAAAAGCAAAACAAAAAGCAAAACATGCTGCACCAAATATTAGAAACTGTTCCATTAAAAACACGACTGATTTTAAGGATTAGTTGTGATGAGAAATGTTCTCTGAAAGATATTATCTTACAACTCTCTTCAGCGCTGACTAAGCATTTTCTTTTTAAAAATAAGTAATTTCCTCATTTCTATTCCTAAAAATTAGGCTCCAGTAAAAGAAAACCAAAAAACACTGAAGACTTCGTGCTGCTTGTTGTATCTCCTCCGGCTTCAGCAGCCAAGATTTTAAACACTAAAAAACAAAAAATAGTTTCCGTAAATGTCTGCAGGTGTTTTCCTGTTACAGTCATGAGAAACTTTTGTCTGCTGCTCATCTCTCTCGTTTCAGAGCAGAAGGAATGCATGCAGGAGGAGGAAGGAGGAAGAGAAGCTCAGCTTGATGAGAAAACAAAAGATTTACCGTCAGACCGGCTATTTATGAACACAAACGAGTTGAACAAGGATGAGACCACAGATTAATCATCTAGATTAATCTTACATCGTAATAGCAGAAGTAAAAACTGTAATTTCTTTTATATTCACAATAAGTTTACAAATATGCACATAGAGCAGAATATTCAAAGAAAACGTGGGAGTTTTGGCTGCTTTTTATTAAACAGAATGATGAATGTTTACCGGAGGTCGGATCAGTTTCAGGCGCTGAATCATCAGTTACTGCAGAAACAAAAACAAAAAATTTAATGAGCTGAAAATCACAGACCAAAAATTTAAAAATGGATTAAATTTAAAAGTTTTCACAGCAACGTTCCTGCGGCGTGTTTCAGTTTGCTGGAAATTATTAATAAAATAAAAATATTTTAATTTTAAATGTTAATAGACTCAAATTTTGTTACCTTCCATTTTTTCAAGGCTGTGGAATTCTGTGAAATTAAATATTAATATGTTAATAATTACGTTTTTTTTTCATGATTTCTGACTACTTAGTTGTTTAGTTGACATTTTTTACAGAAAATAAAACACTTTACATAAAATAAAGAAAATTAAGGCCAACCCTGACTGTCTTAGAAAAAGTGTCTTCAGTCAGAGGCGTCTTCAAAGGTGCTGGAATACAGACTGCTACAGGAAATCTTTCTGCAGCTCTCACTTTGTACAAAAATTCATTGAAAAATTGTGAATTAAAATGTGAACAGCAACATTTAGTTTCCCTTTGCAATAAATATTTTTTTTAATTAATTGAATTTAAACTTGCATTAGTTTTAAATTCTATCTTTATAACATCTTGAAGCCGAGCCAGATACAATCAGTGTAAGTGGTTTGTACATATTTATTCAGAGCTCTCATTTATTGCCCCTTTCTGGTCAAAAAACCCCCTAAAAACTTAAAATAAATCTCTTATTACAGTAGTTTTATCCCAAAAAGTCTCAAATTTTGACATATTTTATTACAAAAGCATCAGTTCCCCAATTAATTAACCACCAATAATTGTAAAGTTGATCAGTTTCTAGAAAATTAAAATTACTAATCCATACTTTTCTGCTTATAAGTGGAAAGTATTTATATTTATAAACACAAATATACAGAAAGAGTAGTTGTAGTTGAGTAGTTCTCAAAACTAAACAAACAAACAGACTTTGATAGATAAAGTTGGACGAGAAAAACTTTTTTTACTACGTCCAGGATGGGGAAGGTAAAAAATAAAAGAAGCTTCCTGTTGGAAATCCCCGTCTTGATAAATGTCCTTAAACCAAATAAAATATTTTACCAAAATAGTCAATGTTACTGTTATAAGAGGTTATTTTATGTATTTTTTGTGTAATAGGTCTTTTTAGAGACATATTCACCTTTTGTGTCCTCGTCTGACACGATCATCGGATCAGAAGCAACTGAAAGACAGAAAAGATTATGAAGTAAAACCTCATTAAACAGTTTTAATGGAATAAAACATTTAATGTTTTATTAAATCGGATCCTCTGGCATCCGAACGTTGCTCACTTCAAAATTAACTAAAATAAAAAAAAAGGGAAGAAGTTAAAATATTCAAAGATCTTAGATAAAAAGAGCAACTGCCTAAAGATTTTACTGCCAGATAAAAACTTTTAGCTGCGTTTACTTCCAAAATCCTTCACTCTTTTTCTAATTTAGAGAGAAATAAAGTGTCATGGTTTCTGGTTCTTTTTTTGAGTTTTTGCCCCATTTCTTCTTGATCTGGTTTTGGTCGAAAATCTAAACAAACTAATCTAAATGTAAAAAATCTCACCATCAGGTTTTTCCTCAGACTTGCTGTCTTTGTCTTCAGAAGCAGCTAAAAGAAAGTAAACAAGATTTAAGATGCAAAATAACAATATTAAACATAACAAGAAGTCTGAGTGAAGTAACTACAACTGTAATCTTTACTTTCTGATTCCTCCTCTGATGTTTCACCACTTTTGGGTTCAGTAGTAGCTATAAGAAAAAAAAAAGATTTAAAACGAGTAAAAATACAACATAAAACAGTTTCAAATAATTAATTTTAATTGTAATCTCACTTTCTGAGTTTTCCTCTGACGAGTTGCTGTCGAGCTCTTCAGACAGAACTGATGGAGAAAAAAATAATTATTTAAAATAACATTTCAGAAAAAGGAAAGTTTGCGGATGTGATAATTTAACCTTAGATATCGAATGGATTCAATGAAATAAAAAAAGTGAATCTGACCTGCTGCCACATCATCAGGGCCTTCATCAGGATCACCTTCAAAATAAAAGCATTTAAAATCTATTGTCTGTCTCCACCTATGGAGAGTCAAAATAACAATTAAAATATAAAGACAACGTTAAGCTAAGCCTTTCTGAATAAGCAATAAATGAAATAGTTATATTATAAGTTAAAATAAACTCAATAAAGTATAAAGTTCTCAGTTTTGGTCTCAAATATCCTTTCCTTGAAGGGCAGTTTTATTTGCAGAGACTTCATAATTAATTTTATTTGTTGTTTTTGTTTTTTAGTTTATTTATTCTGGATATTTAAAATGTCTTCCGGTTCCAGTGTTAAACGTTCATTATAATTCAAAGTTTAGACTATTTTGAATTACACTGTTATCGTTATATTACTTGAAAATGGTCTCAAAAGAACAATATTATCGTTTATCGCAATAATTTCTTGGACAATTTATCGTCTGTCAAAAACTTTTATTGTGAAAGGCCCACATAAAACTGTTTAAATTAAATAAACCTCACCTTCAGATTTCTCCTCAGAGGTTTCAGGATTATCACCAACAACTAGAAAAATAAAAAGTTAAAAATAAACAGTAAAGACTAGATAAAACAATTTGAAGAAGAAATACTCAAAATGTTAAAAAGAATTTTCATTTTTTATTTTGTTTTCATTAATAAACCAGTTATTTCTGACCTGAAGACATAAATAAATAAATCTTTACATTCTTACCCTGGGAGTCTAACTTCAGTTCAATGTCCTCATCTGAAGCAGCTAAAAGAGGAAAATAAAACATTTAATTTGTGGATTTTAACAGCATTAAATAATAAAATACATGAAGGTTAAACTGACTTGTTTCCTCAGATGATTCTGAAACACCTAAAAACACAAACAGAGAACAGAATTAAACTTATAATAAAGATATTTTATCAAAGACTGGGCACACAGGAAAAACCAGCAACAGGTAAACATGAAGAAACCGGATTAGATTATTGGATTATACGATTATAAATTCTTGATTTGCTGTTTTTGTTTTTTATATCATCATGAGTCTGTTGAATAAAATCAATACTCACTTTTACTGGAAGCGTCGTCATCTGTGAAATCAAAACATAAATTTTATTTAATTTTCTTTATGTTGAAGCCAAAGGCAGTAAAACTGGTGGATGGATTTTACCTGTAATGTTAACTAATTACAATCTGGGAAGGTTTCAAGTAATTTATAGACTTAAAAAATAAAATATGCACTTTATGTCAATATATCTTTAGGAGTTGGTCGGCCTTCCAGTTTCTAAAAATCCTTTTAATTGATTTTTTTTTTTTGTTTTGTCTCATATAACAACACATGGGACTGAAGAAATCCAGTCTTGAACTACTCTTAAAATGTTCCCTTAGATTACAAAAAATGTGTTTCATTTTTGTCGATGTATTCAATGATTTGAAAAATAACAATTTTATATCAAAAGTCTAAGACTAAATTAATTTTAATAGAACCATAACTGACACATTACAATTATACAGAATAACATTAAAATAAATTAATAAATGAAATTATAATACAGTAGGCGCAACATTACTTAAACATTACAGGACATTGTGGATTCTTGATGACATTTTCTCCAGTATTTATTTATTTGGTGTGTGAATCTCATTTGCTGTTCATTTGAAAAAGTGAATATTGTTGAATAAAACCAGAAATTAAGAAACGTAAATCAAGTTGGTGCTACAGATAGAAATCTATTCTCCAGCTTACAGTAACATTGGTCTGAAATGCATTAATAGTTGCACCATAAATGTTAAATATCAAATATTAAGGCCCACCTTCATTCCTGTAATTCACTGTAATTCCCTGATTCTCAATAAATGATAGGAATTACTTTAACTACGCCTTTCTGCTTTGATCTGCATCAGCAGATTCACTAAAAATCTTCTCAGAACATTTTGTTTTCCAGAGTCGAGTTGCAGAAATTCACTCCAGTGGCTTTTTGGCTTGTTACAAGATTAATTTTAAAATTGTTGTACTGGTTTTTAAGGGTCTTAATAGTCTTGCCCCATTATGTTTAAAACGTCAAACAACCAGATGTTCTCAGATGTTCTCCACACTTTTAAGATGCATTTAAAGACCCACATTTGGCTTTTGAATTATTACTTTATTTTATTTTTAATTGTTTTTTTTTTTCTTATTAACTACCCAATATTTATTTTTGCTTTTGTTGTGAAGTGTTTTGTAGATAAAGTTGACACAGATCAGACTGAAACTTTTATTTTGTTGTTTTTTGGGGGGGAGGAAGGTTTTTATTTTATTTTTTTTTAATGATTGGAAGTTTTTTGAACGTTGTAATTTATGGAAAACTCACAACCCATAAATAAGTGAATTTTATTACTTTTTGAGGATCTTTACACATAGAAACAATATTAAACTATACGAAAATGAAGAAGTTATAGTTAATTTCTTTGAAAACAACATGGAGTCATTGGCTAAAGGACAAATTAAAACTAAAATGCATCAGTTTTTATCTGCTGATTTACAGTTTTACCTATTAATATGTTCTAATTTCCATGAATAAAATAATTTTCCTGCAATACCTTCAGAGCTCTTCATCATGGACGATGTCCCATCACTCTCCACTGAACTGGCTGATAAACACAGAAAATAAGGAATTTAAGCATCTTTATAATAAAAAAACCCCAAAAAGAGTAAGAACTGCTGGTGAACTGAAGACTCACGCTGAAACGGTGAATCTGTTTTCTCATCTGATTCAGCAGAATCTGAAAAAAGGATCAGATGAAACATGGACAGGTGAGGCTTCAGGGAAACTCACAGATTCAGACAGGAGAAATAAATATTACCTGTAGTTTTCTCAGAAGTGTCTTTGCTTTCATCTGCAATTAATAACGAGTCACATCATGTCAGATTCCACTGATAAAACTAGTAGGTGAAATATTTGTGAACTGGAAAGATGATCAATGCTGTTTTTAGTTTTATTTTCCTTTAACCCTCCTGTTTCATGTTCCGGGTCAAATTGACCCGTTTTAAAGTTTAAAATGTTTTTTTTTAAATAGTTTGAGGTATTTTTTTTGCATGAAACTTTTTCTATTTGTCTTAATAGGTGCACTCTATATAGAAATGTAAAATTTATTAATTTTACACATTTGCACCTCCTCCTGCATCTACTTTTTACCAAGATACTATTTGGGTCAATTTGACCCGGCAGTAAAGTTAAAGTGCAAAAAAAGATTTAAAAATGTCCAATTCTATATGTTTCCTTGCAGCTCAGAACCATATTTCACCACACACACACAAACCTGCACACGCCGACACACACTAACCCACTTTCTCACTATTCTCTCTACTTCACCAGGAAACTGCGAGAAAGCAGGTGTTCATCCAACTTTTGACGGGAATATTTTCTGTTCCCGTGGATAAACTCCACCCACACTGAGTGACACTCAGCAGAAGTGGAGGAAAACATAAAAACTCATTTATCTTGATTTTAATCAGCGGGTCAATTTGACCCTGAACAGTTTGTGTCTCAAGTTCAATTATAAAGATCAACAATTGAAAAAAAAAAAAGTAAATGTAATCTAAAAATTTTACAAAAGATGAATTTCAAGAAAATTAGTGTTTTTTTGTTTGTTTTTTTGTGTCTAGGTTTTTCATTTTTTATGTCCAAATGAGAAAATGAGTAGGTTGTTGGCATTGATCCTTAATTTATGAGAAATAAAAAAACATCATTGCACAAATAGTGAAATATTGGAGTCAATAATCAGATACAGAAATGTTTTGGAGGAATCTTTTGGTTTCTGACTTTATTGCATGATTAAACACTCCCCAGGTCAAACTGACCCAGGAACATTATTGCTGTACCTCAGAAACAAACAGAACAGGAGCGTTCAGGCAAAATTTGTGCCAGACTTACATCTATTAAATAAGAAACGAGAACAATGTCTGATAAAGACGTGGATTAAATGTTTTTACCACTTTCAGCCACAGAAGAATCTGCATCACTTTCTTCTTTCTCCACTGGAAGACAAAATATTAAAACATTTTATAATTTATCCACAAATGCACAAGGAGACAACATGCTAGCTCCATGCTAGCTCCATGCTAGCTCCATGCTAGCTCCATGCTAACTCCATGGTAACTCCAGGCTAGCTCCATGCTAACTCCATGCTAACTCCATGCTAACTCCATGCTAGCTCCATGAAGATCTTGGGATTCCTTCTTGCAGTGAGGCAACAGCCACATCATATTGTATTAAAATATAAAAACAAAGATAAGATAATAAACATTTTTCTTCAATTAATTAAAACAAAAACATTTCCTTTACACTTAAAGAAAAACACTGACCTGAAATCTCAGAGGCTTCAGCAGATTCTGGAGCTTTTCAGAGACAAACAAGAAGAAAAACATCAGAAATAATGTTTAATTAAAACAAAAACATTTCCTTTACACTTAAAGAAAAACACCGACCTGAAATCTCAGAGGCTTCAGCAGATTCTGGAGCTTTTCAGAGACAAACAAGAAGAAAAACATCAGAAATAATGTAAATCTTTACAACTATATCAGTTCACTGAATATGGAAACTATTCATAAGTTTAACTATAACAATGGCTAAATACTCGTGTAAAAATGTGATGTGTTAAAAAGAAAAAGTTGGTTGATGTAAGTATAGCGCCACCTCACATGTTTTAAAGGTATTACTACTTTTAAAGTCACAAAGTCCAGTGGTGATAAAAAAATACTTTCTGCAAGAGATTAAACCTGCTTACTGTGTAATTAGTTTGTTTTATCATTTTCATTACTTTGTATTTTTGGCTTTGTTGAGATTTTTTACTGCTTCCTACAGTGTAAAAACACAAAACAAAAAAGTTATATCTGCAAATAATCTGCCTTCTAATCCAGATTATTGATATTAAATTAGTTCTTAAAATGTAAATAATTATGAATAAACTTTGCAGTTAAAATTACATATTCATACTTATAATTTTTTTATTTATTTTTTTAGCAGATATCTGTTTTCCTTTTATCGTTGTCTGATGGTGAAACTTTCTTATCTCCATTTCATGCCAAGTTTAAATATTATGTTGTTTCACTAAAATAAAAGGCAGGAAATGTAAAATTGGAAAACTGAAGGCTGAAAATCTTTAATCTCCATATTAAAGTACATTAATTTCCTTTATTTTTAAGCAATTACGCAACTGAAAAAAGATTAAAAACAACAAACTGACACATGAAATATTTATATTACCTTCAGTCATGGAAGCATCTGAGTCAGCTTCATCTGAGTCGACTAGAAGACAAAACAGATTATTGGTTATTAAACCTTATAACTCATCAATATAATAGTATATAAATATATCCTGATATGTCAGAGTTTCATCTGACGCTGACCTGGGATCTCAGTTGTCTCATCAGAGTCTGAATGAGTTAAAAGATACAAATAAATATTATTTAGCGCAGTAGTTATGAGTTATATAATTTGTCTCTCAGGTTACAACACAATCAAACAAAACAAACAAAAATGTGTGCAGTGTGTCCAAGGTGTGTCTTTGTTCTCTATATTTTAATAAAGTTGGTGCTGTCAGTGTTTATGTTACCTGGCTGTGAGGTCATAGGTTTGTCTGTAGCTTCCTCTAAATATAAAAAAAATTAAAAAAAGATATTATTAAAAACCCTTCAGCTGTTTCAGGATTACTGTTGACAGATTATTTATTTGTTACCATTCAGGTGTTTCATCAGAGCTGCGATTCTCTCTGTAGCAAAAAGGAAAAAAAGAAATAAAAAGTGTTTGTAAGAGAAATCTGGTGAAGTTCAGAACTGAAGTGACCGCCGCCGCCTGAAGGGGGCAGCAGCTGCTAGAAACGGAAAATGTTCTCTTCTCTGATTGGCTGCATCCTCAAGATGTTAATCGCTTCCCAAAGATTGGACTTTTTAAAAATAAATAAATAAATACAATATATCAAAATTGTAAACATTGATATTTACCATCTTCTGGAGCACTTGCTGTAAAACAAAGAAAAATAAAGATTAGTGATACTTCTTGATACAATAACAGATTGTAAAAACGCCACACTTCAAGGCAAAAGGCCTTTAAATAAATAACTCATTCAAAGATCTCATATTGTGATCAATATAAGATCACAATAAAATTATTAAAAATACCCAATTCTCAATGTCAGTGCATTTATTTAGTTGGATCTAAACTAAAATATCCAACATCTCAAATTTATTTAAAATAAATACAACTGAAGAAGTTTGCAATTTATTCTTTGCTTTGCTAAACTGATCAAATATGGACTTTTAAGTATTTATTCAAGGCTTTCTGTTTCTCTGAAGTTAAAATATAATGTAAACACAAGCTCTTTTCTGTTAGCCACTATTCAAAATGGGAAAGAGAAGAGCACATGCCTGTTTAGTGAGCTAATTCTTAAAAGCATGGAAAGAAAACAGGAGCCTGTCCTTTTTAAACCATCATAAATGTAAATATGTGGATTCTGCTAAATGCTACCGGGACTTAAACTAGATTTATCTGAACTTATATGAAACTTAAAATAAAAAGACAAATAATGGGCTGACTTTAAAGATTGGATTGCTCTTTTTCCTTTTTCTCTCTGCTTCAAGATTTTACCGGTTGGTCAAAGTGTGGAGGGAAAAGCTCTAGTTTAAATAATCCAAAATTACTCATCTGCTGCTGTTTTATGTTCTAACTGTAGAGCAGATACAACTTAAACTTATAAATTATAAAATGACTCAGAAATGAGAGTACATCAGGGATTAAACTGTAATAAGTAAAGGAATATTAAAAGTTATGAAAATAATTGTAGAGTTTGGTGAACATGCATTGTGGTTGATGGTTTCACAGACGTTGCAGTAATTTGCCGGACCAGTAAACCCAGTGAACAGAACTGGGTGACGTTGGTGACGTAGCGGCTTACTTTGGAGCGGCGCTGCGAGGGAAACAGCAGCGAGGGCGCAGAGCAGCAGAACAACACATCTAAAACACACAAAAAGAAACATTTCAGCACGTCTCCAATGCAAAGCCGTTTGATTTGACTGCAGCTTGTTTGAATGCTGCAGTCAAGTTAAACAGCAAGAGACAAACTACAGATTTTCACTCTGTGACTCCATCAGAGGTAAAATATGGATTTTTATGAAGCGTTTAGAGACCTTCCTGAGAGATAAAACAACCAAAAATATCAGATTTGTGAGGAATCTGAGTGAAGACGGAAGGAAAATGGCTGCTGATGAGTCTCAGGTGTGTTCAGGGGCAGCTGGGGGAAACCATTTCCCAACCTGAAGGGTTAAATGACTTTCTTTGTGTTTCTCTACAGAACGGGGGGAAAAAACCTCACAAAGCGTCTCTTCTTTCCCAACGTATAGAGAACTACGAGCTGCAATAGAAAACCAGCGCAGACGTTCAAAGAGATGCTTTTAGCCTCATGATGGCAATCTGATGATGAGGGCTTCACTCAGGAACACTGAAGTTACTTTAACGGAGTTAATTTAAACCCAGAAGCTCAAAAATAAAGTAAAACAGGTAAATAAAAAACACAAACACCTTTTTTAAGGGTTAGTTTGATTAAAAAGATAGACAAGAACAACTTTTATATAGTCTTTTTCTAAACTCAGCATCAGTGAAGTGAATTTCAAACAAATATGATCAAAAACCATTAAAATAAATCAATTGAAGTGACAACTTAAACAGTTGTGAAGTGTAAACTTCAGCTTTCATAAACAAGCAGGTGGTAAAGCGGTGACTTAAAAATGATTTAATTTCTTCGGTTGTTGTGAACCTGACGTAAAACCTGGCAGTAAAAACAGGCGGATAGCAGAAAAAACAAAAACGAAAGCATGAGGCGTTTACTCACCGTCCGAACATGTTGCTATTTTCAGCAGGAACTAAAACTTGGACAAGGAAACTTCAGTGAATGTCTGAAGTCAGCTGAAGCAGCGCAGCAGCATTTTATACTCTGACTCACCTCCTCCTCTTCCTCATGCTTCCTCCTCCAACTTGTCCCTCCCTTCTTCCTTCTGATTACCTGAGTGTTTTCTCTTTAATCCACTTTGAATAGTGCAAAGATTCGGTTTGATCATTTTACACCAAACTTTCAGTCTCCTCACTTAAAAGAATAGAAACTTGGAGTTGGGGGATTGTTAGGCATTTCTAACGTTTTCAAACTGAATTTGTTTTTAGTGATGGATGTCTGTTGTAAACAGTTAACCTTGACAGCTGGGAAATTGATAACTGGTGTTAAATGTGACTGGAGCATTTCCAGAACTGGTCATGTTGACATTAGAAGCTCTAAGTTGAATCTAATAAGTTCAACTTTATCGTTATCTCCTGACGCACTCTGAGGTTTTCCAAGGTTGGAGCTTTTTGTTTTTGTCTCCGAACAAATGGCCTGAAAAAACAATGACCTTAGTCATCTTTACAGTCATTCTCACTCCCTCATATCTTTGCTCATAGATTATTTCATCTTTGGGAGTGTTCCTGATTGTTCAGTCCTGAATATTTGGGCGTTAATCACAACTCTCAGATAAAGAAAAAAGAAAAAAAAAATTCTTTGAGAAACTTGGGAAAATGTAGTCATAAAGTTACACAATGGAGATATTTAAGTTTATTTTTTTTTTACCACTGCTACAAAACAAGTCTGAAACCTGGGAGTAGTGATGAACTCTGACCTGAACTTTCAGAGTCACATAAAGACAGTTACAAAGTCGGCCTTCTATCACCAGAAGAACATCTCCATTGTTAAAATCCCAGCCAAATCTAGAGAAACTCATCCATCTCATTTTGATGCTCGGCTTGAACTTTACCAAACTTTTCCCAACTGAATCCTGAAAGTATCAAGTTGAAACTGATGAAAACTGGTGCACCTAATAAAATGGCTGGAGATTATGACAGACAGACAGACAGACAGACAGGACACACAACCATTCACACACACACTCACACCTAGGGAGAATTTTGAGAGACCAATTAACCTGACAGTCATGTTTTTGGACTGTGGGAGGAAGCCGGAGAACCCGGAGAGAACCCACCATGCACAGGGAGAACATGCAAACTCCATGCAGAAAGAAAGTGAAGTTTAGCAGCTCAGAGTGTGAAGTACAGGCTTTCATAAACAAGAATTCAAAACATGTATGTTAAATCTGAATCCAGTCCGTTTCAGTTCAACCTTCATTTACCGAAAGAAAAGCAAACAAAACGGTAAACTAACGCCGCGTTTCCAAGCAGGAAGTGTGGACAGATACATCCACTACATGTTTTTATGTGTGAGCGTGATTGTACAGTTTGTGGTATGAAGGAAAACAGGTTTGACAATAAACTAGAAACCTCTGAATGCTTTGTTAGCTTAGCAAGGATAACAGATAAGAACCGCTGGCAGGAGGAACAGAGAACTATTTAAAGTCTTTGTTTCAGGAAGAGACGTGTAATAGTGAAGGTAAGTGAGGGTCAGGGTGACGTGAAGAGGCCAAAAATGTTTCATAGAAATACAAAAATGAAACTTTTAAAAAGCTTTGACTGCTGTGATAAATAAAATGTTTTCTATTAATTACTGACATAAACACAAAATCTACATTTAGTATGTTTTGCCATGAGAAACAAGTTTCTGCTTGAACCAGATATGAATCATGACATGAATAATTTTATGGTTAATTCAAGACTAAAACATTTAAATAGACATTCAGTGTGTGAAATTAATATATTTGATATACTTAGTTTAAAGTTTTAGTGTAGTTTGATCTAATTAAGTCTTACTTTATTTTAAACAAAAAAGTTTAAAAAAGGTAAATATTTCTGCAACATTATTAAAAAGCAAAAATATTCCTCATTCACGCTGTTCTTTAATTCTGTTTCAAAGCAATTTCATTTTATTTTTTTCAAAAATGTCTGTCTGGAGATGGAAAAAACAAAAACGAAACACAAATCAGTCAGTTATTGCTCTTTTTTTTAATAAGATGAACAATAAGATAAACAAATACAGCTTGCACCGTTGGTACAACAGAGTTATTAACATAAGCTTCAACATTCGTTTCATTGTGAAATAAAATGCCACAGAGAGAAATTCAATTAAGAATAAGTGAATCTCTAACAGTAAAATATCTTAACCAGTCCAAAAATGACAAAGACCAAACAGTTCTGGTCCAGAAAAGATGCTGAAAATGCTCTCCTCCTCGTTTCGTCTCGTCTTATTTTAGTTTTTTTCCAGAAGACCTTTAAATCAAACTGTAGCAAAACATTTTGATAGTCAAAATTATACTTAAAGTCCTGGGCTACAAAACATCACCATCAAGTAAACATTTCAACGTTTTAAGTTGTAAAAATTCACAAAAACTTTCCAGAAAGAAAGAATAAAAAATCCATGTCACCAAGTTTAACATTTCTCATCAAAATAATCCATCAAAGGGGCTCCGGTGGCGTAGAGGGTAGTGCGCCCCACGTTTGGAGGCCCTCAGTCCTCGACGCGGCCGTCGCGGGTTTGATTCCCAGACCCCTTTCCTGTCAGCCTACTGTTGTATAAGGGACACTAGAGCCCACAAAAAGACCCCCTGGTGGGGAAAAAAAAATAAAAAAATCCATCAAAATCTAAAATGGCTGCCCTGCAAACATGAAATTGATAAAAAACCAACTGGTTCCAACCTTTAAACTGGAACCGGGTTTGTTTGGGTTTAATCCCGTTCTTAGATGAGTTGGTTCACTGTGGTCCAGTTCAGTTTGGACTGGGATCTCTCAGCTGTTCTGACAAATCAAACATCCACATGTTGCTGTTCTCTGACAGATTATTTCTAAATTAGCACCAACATTTGTTCTGAGCACCATGCATACAACAGATTAAGAAAGATTACGTGCAACTGTGAATAAATCTGTACTAGTAGTTATAACTAAAGACGTCCAAGTTAATAATTGAATGAAACATCATTAGTCCAGCACGTTTTATAAGACAAATGGAGAATGTCTGAAATACGTTTAAAAAACAAAAAAAAACAAGAGTAGCTGTGGAGAAAAATCTGTATGATAACAGATCAGGCTGAGACTCTGGCAAATGGCAAAGAGCAAAGCTTTACTTCGTCTGCAGACGGAGAACAAACAGCTGCAAACCCTCACGATATATAAAACTCATGTTACACAATGTGGTCACTTCAGTTTCAGTTGATCAATATACAAGCCATGTGACCACACTGGATGATAAACATCTTCCTGTTCAAATATGCGAGTTTCCAAAAATCAGGTTTACTAATGGAACAATTTTGCATAACAAGAACATCGTCAAACCAGAATATCCAGCAGGTGCACCAGTTTCTTAAAACTCTGAGCTGGTGGTTTCCCATAGAGAAACTTCTTAAGACTCAGGGCTTATTCCATCCCACTATCTCTATCTAAACTATCTGTTCTTTTCTGTTAACAAATACTGACCCTTGTTGTGGTATGTATGCTGCAGGCAGAGGTCAACAGAAAACCTTTTCTAACTGGTTCTGCAGAGACTCTCTGGCCTCATACTCTAACAGGTTGAACAAAACTAATGTGGTTAAATAAGTAAAAGAATTAAATAAAATTATTAAGAGACATAATAAACTATTTTTACTTTACAGTAGCTTTATAAACTAAGAAATTAAGGAATATTCTTTCAAAAATTATAGTGAAACGCTGAGACCATCAGAGAAATGTGCATTTGTCTTTAGATATTTTACTTATAAAATCAGAGTAGTAGAATAATTTATTCTCAGAGATTAGTGAGTGAGAGGAAAACAAGTGAAACTTAAAACATACAATTCTTCTTTTAAATCATTTCGGTCATGAACGCGGTGTTTCCCTC
Source organism: Gambusia affinis (assembly GCF_019740435.1). Taxonomy (NCBI): domain Eukaryota; kingdom Metazoa; phylum Chordata; class Actinopteri; order Cyprinodontiformes; family Poeciliidae; genus Gambusia; species Gambusia affinis. The sequence continues at coordinate 6,949,445 of NC_057881.1, forward strand.
ACAGCTCTCTCCTGTGGGGAGTTTTTCTGGGTTAATTGGTACCGCCGTCTCTAAATCAAACCCGGTTCACAGGAGTTTCAGTGGAAAGGAGAAGAAAAACTCCTCCTCTGAAACCTCTGTTATCAGTCCATTCTTCCCAGTAAATAAGCCAAAGTTTATTCTGTCATAACAAAATACACACAGGAACAGAGTTAAGATACAACAGATAACAAAAAAACCTTAAGTTTGTAATAAATCTCAGGGCTCTTGAACAGCCAGAGTGAAAAGCATTTCATATAAAACACACCTGCATCACAAAGTTTTTGTAGATTCAACAGAAAGTTGAGATCAGTGAGAAACATTTAAACCATCAAACGAAAAACTGTTTTGTTTTCCACAGACAGACGTCATGATGACACCAAAGAGCATGAGGCGAACTGCCTCATTATAAATCAATCCGTCTTAAATTGATCCGAAACTCAACTAATCACTTCTATACACAAATTGATCATCTAATAACAGGAATTATTAATAAGCTGCAAGAAGAATCAAACAGTATATGAATTTTCTCATCTGCTTCAAGCCTTTTTCAGATTGTGAAACATTCACAATGTTCATGTTATTCACACAGTGAGATCCTCCATATTGTTTCTCTCACAGCTGGACTCAACTTGGCAGCACCAGAGTTGTAAATATGACCAGAATATAAAAGATTTCCTGAGAACCACAATGCAAAATCTGCTGCTGTGCCTCGATACTCGTACAGCTAACATGATCGCAACATTTTCTCCATTATCGATTGTAAAATTTAAATTACAACAATAAATTTGCCTATGAAAACGTGCTGATTTTAATTTAATTAAACACGTTTTGATTGGGATGAGGTCTTTTCTTTTTTCTTCTTGTCTGTATCAAAATTAGTTTCTTTAGCAGAACTTCAATGAACAACACGTTTTTCACATCACACAAGTCACATGATCAACAACCGGATGTTACTGCTGACGCAAACCATGAAGAAGAAGGCAGTAAGATGATGACGACTGCAGTTTCTCCTGTTCTCAACTGTAAAGGGCTTGTAGCTCCAGCGCCTCATTATTCATAATATAATCTCATTTAAATGTTCTCATCCGTCACTGACATGATTTTTACTGACTTATCTCGTAAACAAGCTTATTCATGTGCGATTTTGACTTAATTTCTTCCTTACTAGACACACCACAAATGCAAAAGTGTTTTTAACGTTTTAAATTTAGCAGAATATCAAAGAAGATTTGTGGTTTTCGTTTACCAGGATTTTGTGCCTAAAGATTAAAGGAAACCTTTGTTGGTTCATCGTCCAGTGACCAAATGATTCAAAGCTACTAATAACCTCTAAATCAGAGTCCAAACATTATTGATACATTATTGCTAAAATGAAAAATGTGAAGTTCAACAGTAAATTTTAATCTTTATTAATAAATTGTGGATTATTTTCTGTCATTTCAGTTTGTCAGACTCATAATGGAATGAAATGAAAAACAGCAGCAAATAAATTATGTTATTCTCTACTTTTCTATGAGTGAATCAAAGTCGTGAGTGTTGGTGGTTTTGTTTTGATAGAATGTGATACAAAACTAGAATTTTTGTAAAGTTTCAGTATGTGTTGCATGGTTAGTTTATTGAGGAAAAGAATACAAAAATTACAAGTTTTGCTGTTATTTCATAGGGAAAAAAAGTTTTTATGACAGTTTTAAAAAATATTCTGACATCAAATATTATGGATATTTATGTTTTGTGGCCCAAATAAAACACAAGATAATCATAAAATTGATCCTAGCTTTTTAAAAATCCTTTACTTATTATTTATCAGCACCGTCTGTCATGTTGGTAGTTTAAAGTGCTCAAATTTACAGCAAAATATTGGTGAAAATTCATAACTTACAGGAGGAAAAGCAGGACATGGACGGAGGAAGTGAGCGGACAGGATAGCAGAATAATCCTGCAGGAAATAATCCAGCGGGATTAAATGCTGAGTGTGATTACTGACAAGATGCAGGCGGTTGATTACAAACCAGCTGCAGCTGTAAGAGACGGAAACAGGTAAATTCAAGGAGGATGAAAAATAATAAACAGAATCTGAACAGGAACTCAAATTATCTAAAAGTGAAGAAGAAAAAACTGATAAACAATCTAAGAGAAATAAATAAAAACACAAGAAACAAAACAAGAATAAACTTAGGTTGATTTTATATGGTGACACCTTTTGAACAATAATGATTACACGGAACTAAACAGAGTATGGCAAGCAATAAATTAATATAAATAGGCATCACGGAAAACTCAAACACCAGAGGAGCATAAACTGCAAAGACATGGAGCTTCTTATTTTATTTAAAGAATAACATTTAAACAATAAATGTAGTGCAAGGGAGTTAAAATAATTTCAATCAAGATCACGAATGTCCTCAATGGGCCGGTTGTGACAGAATGTATTGATAAAATTACCGTAATTTCCGGACTATAAGCCGCGACTTTTGTCTCACGCTTTCGACCCTGCGGCTTGTACAACGATGCGGCTTATTTATGAATTTTTTTCTAATGGCCACTAGAGGCGCTGGAGCAAAAAAGGGAAGCGTGAGACAGCTGGAATATATCTGTAGAGGAAGACTAATGTAACATCGTGCTTTGTGCATGAATTAAATTAGCTTGAACAGACCCTCATCATGGAGAATGCAAGAAGAAATGCATATGATACAGCTTTCAAGTTAAAAGCAATCGAGCTGGCCGATAAAGAAGGAAACAGACACTGAGGAAGAGGATGACGGCTCTCCGTGACTTTTAACCGTATGTTATTTAAACCAGCCCTGTTAGTATTGTTTTGCTATATTGCTGCTGTTCAGAAAGAAAAGCTACGGCATATTATTAAAATGTTTAAAACACTTTCTGTGTACCGTCTTTCTTTGTAAATATCTCATGTTTCAATGTAGGCACATAGACACCGGTGCGGCTTATGTGCAAATTGGATTTACAAAAATTAATTTGCTCAATGGAAAAACACTTTTGCGATAGGATGAAGTGGTTTAATGTATTTCACCAATCTGCAATCGAAACCCTGTTTTTGCATCACGAGTCATGTGATCAACATCCGGATGTTACTGCTGGCAGAAAAGACGAAGAACCAAACAGGAAGTGGCAGAAGGATGATGTTTTTTAATGACTTTTCACACAATGGAAGTTATTCACATGTTTTTAATTGCAGTTCTTATTCAATAAAAACGGAGCGATTGTGAAATTGTGTTGTTTTGTTTTATTTCCTTTTGACAAAGTTTCGCGCACATTTGTAACAAAATCGCAGCTGGAGTTTCTACATTTCTGTTAATTGCTGCGGTGCGCTGGGGTGAACCGCGCTCTGCTATCTGATCGCGTCCTGAAGGTTTTCAAAGAGCAGCAGCTCTAATGAAAGAGGAAAACCCGGCGGAGAAATGTCGAGCCAAAGGTCAGGAAACATTTAATCTCTGGAGCCCCTGAAGTGTTTCAATTCTTGGTTCGTCAAATGAGATTACAAGGATTGTGGCTCAAGGCTGTAAAATACAGCACTGTTTGTGGTAACAGTGTAATGTTGATATACATGATAAGCAGACAGATTCTGGTTATTGCTTAACTCCTACAGATTACTCAGAACAGAGGCTGGGTTTCCAGTGACTGCGTTTTGTTCAGATGTGGTTGAATAGTCTTGGGTTACCGTGGTAACAGTTGTTGATGCAGCAGTAAGAAACTTGTTGCTAATTAGTTTTTTCCACTTTTTTTTTTTTTTTTTTTTTTAGGAAATGTAGCATTAATATAAACAACTCCAAATAACAAACCTTAACTGGAGGTTTTACAGCATAATCATAACCCAAAACATCAAATTCCATATCATGAAGAATTACAGTACTTATTATTATTATTATTATTATTATTATTATTATTATTATTATTATTATTATTATTATTATTATTATTATTATTATTATTATTATTATTAGCTTTTATTTTACCAGGAAACAAACATTTAGATTAAAAATCTCATTTCTAAGAGATTCCTGGTCAAGACTGGCAGCAGCACTTATAGAGTTTATAAAACTTTATAATAACAAAGCTGCAGTTTAGTTTCCACCTCTCAGAGTAACTTCCCCTCTTCCACTCAGCTCCTTCAGACTAGCCAGCAGCAATTAGCAAACACCTGCTGGAACATCAGCTGAGCTCATTATAGGAGCTACTTCTCAATACAACGTTGGTAAAAATAAAAATGAAAACGAACTGGAGCGATGTTGCGATGGCTTTCTGAAAGCAGAGTTTCAGAAAGAGCAGGAGTTTTTAAAGAGACAGAGAGACTGAAATATCAATTTCAATGATGAAGTCAAACTTATTATAAAACATATTTGATATATACTGATTTTCTATGACAACTGAAGGTAACATATTTATTTGATTATGGTATAAAATGACACTCTGTGCCGGGAAAAAAACATACTGGCCCTTTAAATTATTTCCCAACCTGATATATTTATCACTGTCACTCAAATCAGAATCTTCACTCAGTTCATCCACACAATACTTTATGTCTTTAAATTGACCGGAAACTTCACATTTCAAGCAGCTTCAATTATTCACCTTGATTTTCTAATTAAATGCTACAAGAATCCTCTATAAAAGCTGGTTGACCTTTTTCTGAACCTTTTTCTGGCATGATTTCTCCTTCCACTCAATTTTCCTTAAATATGTTTCACTACAGCAGGGCAGGCAAGTCCTTCAGCATTTAGCATGTTTTACTTTCCTTGTAAATACAACCATCCTTCCTTAATGTTCCAGGATTAAAAAGTTTTCGTTTCTGTTAAATGTAATATTATTTTTTAGGATAAACTGGATTTTGGTATTTTCAGTAACTAAAACAACAAAATGAACTATGAAAAACATTTGAATTATTGTGTTGTGTGAAACAAATCTGTGCAGTTTCACTTTTAAAATCCTTTACTAAAATTTATTTTTGAAATTCCAACAAAATAATGTTTAGTTTTGATGTCATTTTGCAAAACGAGGCAAACACAAAACATTACAAACGTAAAAATTAAAACTTAGCCAGAAGCCGATTCAAGGAACCAACAGCTGATGGAGAAATACACAAAGACAACAATACCTGGAATGATCAGCATGATGATTTGAATTGCAAACAGAGTTTTAACATCCAACTTTCACGTTTCCCACTGGAGGCTCAAACACAGCCTAAAGTCGTCTCTTCATTCACGATAGGATTCAACAGCAGAGTTCACAAATATACCAACAAACTGGTTTCCATCGTAAAATTCCTCATGCTATTCAGAGGATTCCCACTAATTAAGGTTTTTGATGCGTCTCTCCCTGATGAAACTCAGAAATATGTAAAAAGTCGATCCCAACATTCAGGTTTCTTTAGATTAGCAGGTAAAATTAAGAAATGTTAGGAAATCAATGACGTCATCAGCCAGTTGCCTGGTATTTTCACAGATGCATCACGTAAATAAGATTACCCTGACACAACTGCACCACCGGCTACGTTTTGGTTTTTTGGGGGACATTTTGGATGATTTCTGTGCCATTAGCATCACAGCTTTCTCAGTCCACGTGTTTGTCTCTACAACACGATCAGACCAACTGAGGAAGATTCCCTCTGCTCTATCGGGACGCTTGAAACGAAAAGTGAAGCTCAGAGTTTGATCAATCTGAGCTTCAATCTGTCAATAATTATCTGGTTACTTTGTTAAAGCTGCAGCTTGTAACTTTTACTAAAATACATACATGTACATATATATGTATGTATTTTACATATTTGTTGAAATTGTCACTATGTCGTGACAATATGAGACAAATAATCTGTGAAAAAAATGAGAAAACTGCCTTCTCCCAGTCCAAACTACAATAGTCCTAGTCCTGTCAATCAAGCCCATGCACGCGCTGCTCATCCCCCTCCTTGCTCTCTGCTATGCTACATTCCCAGCAGTGCTACGTTGTCCTGTTAGCAGTGTCTTCCAGGAATGCTACAGCTAATTAGCATGGTCACTGAAACTTTTATCCTGTAATGGTAAGCTGTTTCTCTGCCATCAGCACCTTGAGCAGGGTGTACACGTGCTGATTGACAGCGCTAAGGCCCTCCTCCTGGCTCTGATTGGATTGTTTTTGGTTGTTTGCTTTTCTTCAGACGATAAAAGCAGCAAGTTGTAGCGATCTATCTTTTTACAGATTATCTGTCTCGTATTAAACTGTCATGAAATGGCACCACTTTTAAAAATAAGTAGAAAACTTTTCTTTTTATGAAATAAAACTTACACACTGCAGCTTTAGTAGAGTGTTGAAACGTTCTTCCCAGATGATCAGATGGTCTTTAAACGTGGGGAAATAAATTTGTAGTGATTTGGCAGCAAAAGTAACTTCCTCTGTCCTGGCAGAGCAGAAGTTTGTGAATATCCAAATTCTGGATTCCTGCAAACAGAAACTGTTGAGAATGAAAAAACAATGAACACATTTCTAAAGCATGCCAACAACCACTGGAAGACTTTACAGTTGTTTGAGAGAAATCAATGGATTTTGCGTAAAACAGATGACATCGGAATCGGATCCTCAATGAATTATTTTTTCAGTAGGAAAGCTTTGGAGTATTATCAGTAAATTGTCCAAATATTCAAAGAATTGTAAAGCTTTTACACTTTAAATTTCAGTGTTTTTCAGTGATTTAATTTGTATTCCTGGCTCTGTGTGCAAATGGATTAAAATCTGAATTCAATCAGAGTTTATAGTTAAGTTTTCACACTACTTGATACATCCTGAAGGTAGTTTTATCTTCAGGATGGTAAAACTACCTAAGAGTCTCAGAAGATTATTAAAGTACAGGAGCTGTAAAGAAAAAACAAGCAAAGGTTCTTTCTTTTGGAGGATTTCTGTCTTTTTCAAGCAGTTGGAAAGTTACACCGTATGATGAAACAGTGACTAAAAAGATGCTCGAATAGTTTTATATAAGCTACGACAAAAATAAACTTGAAAACAAACTATTGGATCCTATTTTCTTGTTTAATTATTTGAAATTCACAAATTTCCCATTGAGGATTTTGCAGCTTTCTGTGTTCATTTGGGGATTTTTTTTTCTTGCATCAGAACAGAACAAAGCAGTTTATTTTGCTGATATCAAGGTAAACTTAGATCCTTCAGGCTAAACAGAGGCAGTTTCTCAATGCGTTGGCCCAAGGCTGGACGATAACAGGGGAGTTTTCCTCCTAGCCTTTTTCTCTTTTTATTTTGCTAACTTTTGGTCCAGTTTCAGTCCTTTCAGGATCTATTTTTTCTATCTTGTGTTATCATTTAGAACAAAACCTCCAATGAAGTTTAATCAGTGTTTTCCTCTGCAGGGGCAGATGGTTTGTTTGAGAGCAGCAGATTGAACAACTGACTCAGAGCCTTTATAACGTTTTGTCTCCCTTTTAAAGGATTTTTTTGTAGCTTCCTCTCATCAATCGCAGACGATGGGAACCAGGCTCACCTTACACACCAGACAATGAATAAATGAGTGAGAAAAATAATGGATGGTTGTTTTTTCCAGCTTTTTCATATTTATTTCAAATTTTAAATGAGTTTTTAGATTTTTTTTGGCTAATGGCTGATATTCATTGGTAGTTGGAAAGGAAGTAGGGCAAAGAGGAAGATATTCAGTAAAAGTTTTTATGTATTTTTAAATGAATTTTGATTTTGGAAAATTATAGTTCAGTTTTTGCAGCTGGGTTTAATTGAGCTGTACAATATCGAGGGACAATTTCAGAAATACTTTATTATCACGATTTGAGATAAATGCAGATCTTAAAAAAAACTATACAATCTACTTTTTACATACATTGTTTTTTTCTCCAAAGAGTTTTTGCAGCGCTAGTGGCTCATATTTTTTTTTTGTGACAGTAGGAGGGCGAGGACATGCGGCGAAGGTTGTCGGGACCGGGAGTCAAACCCGCGACGTCCGCGTTGAGTACTGAGGCGTGCTAAACCCCTGCGCCACCACAGCACGCCCCAGCATACATCGTTTAAAAAAAAAAGACTTGAAACAACTTGAAATTGAAAGTTTCAGCCTCGGGACGTTAACAGGTGCTTGATTTGACTTGAGTCTTGTCTCTGGACTTCAGGATAAACACTTGAGTTTTGCAAAGCAACGACTTGGTCCCGACCTGTGGTCTCTGGAAAGTGCAAGTTGTCCAGTGGAATCGAAAACACTTTAGTCCCTTTTTGTCTCCTACAGTTTGTTCATACGTCATGTTTTGTTCATACATCACTACCTGACAAGATAAATAGTGTTTGAAAGCTGCAGCAAATAAAAATCACTGTTCAAACAAAAAGAAACTCAATGACAAACCTCGTTAATCTTAACTGAGTGACACTGAGGTCAGTTTAATGTTTGAACTCCAGCATGTTCTGTATTTTCAGTTCAGTATTTCCTTATCGGTGCGATATGATGGGAAACATTCGCATTTCCTACCAGGCGAGACAAACCCTCCTTTAACCAACACACACAGCAACGCTTCTGATCGGCTCCCATCTTTTACATAAGCAGCTTCATTCATTTCTACACGATTCCCCAAGAAAAGGATCAAAAACATGTTTTGATTCAGTTCTTGTTAAAGTAAAAACTCTAGGAGCTGCAGGTCACAAGAGGACAAAAAACAGAGCGAGAAAAAGGACAGAAATAAATCTGTCGGTGTCTCATTGTGTGTGGGCGTTAACACATGTCAGTGTGTGTCAGGCTACGTGTGCGTTAGCATGCTAACAGCCTCTAATTAGGTTTCTGTCTCAACCGGAGTGGATAAATCAATTGTACAACAGCAACTTCTCAAGAGCAAGTTTCAGCTTGAGGCAAAACGTTAATGTAACTTTAGCAAAGAAACTCTGGAAAGCACAAAGGACAAAGTTTGACTACTTGGATTTTCTGGAAATAAAACAATTAAAAAATAAATGGTTGTAAACTAATGGTAATTAAATTGCTCAAAAAGAAATGCTAGATAACGACTTTATAGGATTGTGATTGTTTTTTGGCAGCAAATTACAGAGTTTTTTTTGTGAAGAACCAGAAACTCGGTGGATCTTCAGTGGGTTGGTCGTGTTTTTAACCTGCTGAAAGATGTCAGCCATGTTTTCAACTATTTAACCAGATTCATGGTCCATTTACTCCAATCAATCAATCAATAAAATTTTATTTGTATAGCACATTTCAGCAGCAAGGCATTTCAAAGTGCTTTACATCAAATCAAACACAGAAACACAATGCAACATAGAATCAACAATCAAAACACAACATTAAGTCAAGTTCTGTCAATAAATTTGCAATTGATTACCTTTCAAATACAATCCTGGGTTTCCATTAACTATAGAATAACTCTAGACTCAATAGGAGAACCATTTCAGTGTTTAATGTTTGGATCCGTCAACGATGAGCACCTTAATAACATCCATCAATCCATTTTCTTACACCCTTCTTCCCTAATGGGGTCGGGAGGGTTGCTGGTTCCTCTCCAGCTGCGTCCCGGGTGAGAGGCGGGGTTCACCCTGGACAGGTCGCCAGTCTGTCGCAGGGCAACACAAAGACATACAAGACAAACAACACATTCACACACACACTCACACCTAGGGAGAATTTAGAGAAACCAATTAACCTGACGGTCATGTTTTTGGACTGTGGGAGGAAGCCGGAGAACCCGGAGAGAACCCACCATGCACAGGGAGAACATGCAAACTCCATGCAGAAAGACCCTTTGCCGGGAATCGAACCCAGGACCTTCTTGCTGCAAGGCAACAGCTCTACCAACTGCGCCACTGTGCAGCCTTAATAACATACAGATTTAATAAATTGTAAAGGAAAGTAAAAGGAATATTTCTGATTTTAGAGATGAAAACAGTGCAGCAACAGTTCTTAATATTAAAATAAAAAAACATTTTGAAATGTTAATATTCACACATCCTTCCCATGAATACAGAGGAATCTGCTGCTCTCAAAATAGATACACAAACTTCTATGATGGCTGCTTTATTAGGGCCATACTAAGACAAAATAAAATTATGAGGATAAAATCATAATATCACGATAATAAAGTATAAAGTAAAAAAAAAAAGAAAAAAAAAGAAAATAAAGTCAAAAAATTACAAGAATAAATTTGTACAGGAATAAAGTTGTAGTATCATCAGGATAAAGTTTAAATAATACAAGAATAAAGTTGTAATTTGACTTTATTCTCATAGTATTACAACCTTATTTTATTGGCCTTAGTCCTCTGTCACATCTTTACAAAACAACTTTCAACAAGTGAAATCTTTCCAGTAAAAGTAAAACCACATCTTGGTTTAGCTTCATGCCATCATTCTTCAAATTTGCTTTATTTGCTCGTAGATAAATCAAAACAAAAGTCTTGTTTTGAGTATTTATTTCACAAAAAACTGAACAAACAAGCTGAAGCAGCAACAATCTGGACCTCATCTTCAGACAGAGAGAAAATAATCCTGAATATTTTTGGATTTTCAGCTGTACCATCTTTAAATTGATTATCATGAATTCAAAGTGAGGAATAAAGTTCAAGCTTTAAATCAGAATAATAACTGATGAATTGGAAAATATGTTATTGTTTCTGGATGTTTCTCTGCTCTGATTCTTTACCAGTAATTTACATTTTATCCTATATTTCACTTCACTGCGTACATTCTGCAGGAAAAACAGACCCAAAAACATTAGAAAGAGTGACTTGGGTTACATTTGTACACTGAGTCAGACTCCCACCACCCTGTTGCTACCTTCACTGATGACACACTGCAAGCATGTGAAGAAAGTGGCCTGTTGTTTTACTCGGGATTTACCCTGTTTTGCTTCTTTTTCCTCCAACTGTTTTGTATCTGCAGCAACAAACTTCAGCCAAACAAGCATGCTCCAAGAGACAAAAAAAAACCCCACTCACACACACATCCGGCTACACATTCATGACCAACGCCAACCTTTCACACCCAACGTTTCAACCTAAAGCTAATCCTGTTAAAACTTACAACACAACCAGCTGCTATCCCATAAATTTCACTTCACTCACATTGAGTTAGTCTTGATTTGATTGCGTTTCGCAGGTGGTCATTTGAAGCTTTCTGATCATAATGTTCTCCACCAGGAGGCGCTGTTCATCACAATTGTTAATTCACTGGACACAACAACCTGTCAGATTCAACTGTTAGCGTCAAAAAATATTGTTATATCTTTTTATCCACAATAATACACCCGAATCTCCAGTTTCCAAACATTCAAACTAGTTTTCAGATTTGGTTTTAAGATAATTAATGTCTAAATTAACATAAAAAAACAAGCTTTCAAACAGGAGCAAGACAAAAGCAAACAACCACACATGAAATATACATTTAGAGCATCCAGTTAGCTAAACATACATGTTTTAGTCTGTGGGATGAATCAGTAAAAACTTTGAGAAATTCTAGGATTGTAAACCCAGGAAATCTGGAAGAACTTAGAAGAGTTTTAAAACGCTACAGTTAATTTAAGAAAGTTATTTTTTCTGGGTGTTTTAATGCATCCTGCTTTAGATTACCAGGAAGGATGAGGTATAAAGAATATTCTTTTGTATCACCAAATTGTATCAATAGCTTGGAAACTGTGTGGCTTTTTTGGCATCACATCTGGAATCAATCAAGCACATTTTCTCGTGAAAACAATTCTTGGTCGTTTCTGTGTTCAAATGTTTGCATATGAACATGATTATTCATGGTGGAGGAAAAAACTGTTTCCTTGGGGAGAAAAGTTTGGTTACACAATCCTGATTTCCACATTATGAAGTTCAGAGTCAAACTTTCCTGAAGGATGCCTTAAAACTGGGATAAAAAGCAAGCAAATTGGTGTTTTTTTATATATATAAAAAAAGACACAACATACATTAATCTGATATTTATTACATCTCATTTTTCAATGCTCGTAATATTCGTTTTCTGACAGGCAAAGGAGTTTTGTTTAACCTTAACAAAATATGATACAGGGAACATTAGAAGCAACATGTTTAATGGTTTCACGAACGTTTACAAGAATAATAAAAACAAAATCACAAAACTGAGCAGATTTAATACTCTGAGGTCTGCTGAAGTCCAGAGGCCAAAATCCTTATGCGTAAGATAAAAACATATCAGAGGCCAGAGAGTCTCTGCAACAAAAAGCCCTAATTTAGAATTTAAAGTGTCACAAAGCATTTTTTGTAATTATAAAGATCATCTTCAGTTACTATCAGCTTCAAATGCATTAAAACACATTAAAAAATTTATCAATTCATGTTTCACAGCTGTGATTGAAACGGCATGTTTGTTCCAGAAGCGTCTGACTGAGGTCTGTGTTTGTCCAATCAAACTGTTGGTTTCAGTTTTTAACTTTTGAGACCGAAGGTGAATATGAACCAAAGCACCAAAGTGTTTCCTCCTGACTGTTCAAAACAGCCTCATGGTTTCTGAGTGAATCTGTCGGGGTAGATTACACGTTTCTGGGTTTTCTTGAGGGGTTTTATTGAACCTGACGGCGGTTGGTTCTGGACCGTCTCTTGGACGACCGGGTCCTCTGCAAAATTTTGGGCTGGGGGGCGACTGGCTGAGGCGGGAGGGCGGGGATCTGAACGGTGTGGGCGGGGCTCTGGTTGTTGTGGGCGGGGCTTGGAGGTTTCGCTGAACGAGAACTGAACTTTTTCTTTGCTCCTTCGTGGGAGTCATTACCTTCATCTTCTGCAAGAAAGAAATACAGCTCAGAAATGTAAAAACTTCAATGTAAAAGGATAGTAATTTATCGCCACCTTCCTAAAATAATAAAAAAAATTTTTGCCAAAAGTGATTTTTAAATTTTTTTTATCTAAGTAATTTTTTGGTGAAAAATAGGTGATTTCTTTTTGTTGTTGTTGTTTTTAATGGTGTCATTTGTTGCCAAAAGTGAGGCGGTGATTTATTTAGTTTCATAAATTAATAAGGGCATCATTTGTTGCATGACATTTGTTGTTTTTGTTTATTGAAAAAAGATAATATTAAATAATAATAATTGATAATAAATCAAAAATTATTTATTTTTGTCTAAATCATCTTCTGGCAAAAAAAAAAAGAGGTGTCGATTTTTTATGTTTTTGCCAGAAATTACTGAGGTCATTATTTGTAGGAAGGTGACAATATTCTAAATATATTTTAAACACAAAACCTCTCCTGTGTTAGTCGATAAAATTATACGTTTTTGTTTCCAATTTTGTTCAAACAACAATTTCCCGTTGCTTCTATGTTACACTGTGTGACCCTTGTTCATTGGCAAAATATTTTTATTGATTAAAGTTGAAATATAGAGAGTGGAGTTCAGTTGAAAGCAGCTAATGTTCAGTGTAAGTCTTCCTCACCATCCTCTTCCTCTGCACTGCTTGGAGCGGCTGCAGCAGGCTCTGAAACCGTCAAACAACTTATCACATAGTCATATTAACACTTTACACAGGTGTAATGTTTTATTTATGTAAAAAAAAAAATTAATAAAAACACAGGAAAGTCTTTTCTACCAGGAGCTGCAACTTGCTCTACTGCAGGAGCTAAACAAAGGAAATACAAATATTAAAAGACTGAATAAAAGAACAAATCAATACTGTTGAAACTCTAAGAGGATTAATATGATTGTAGGACTCTGGTTGGATGTTTAGATCATCTGAGTGTAAATATATCCATGTTTAAAAGTGGAAAAGTGGAGGAGAAAGGCCTTACTGTCTGCTGTCTCTGAACTGGTGCTGCTGGTGTCTGAAACCCGAGAAACAAGAAAAACAAACAGATGAACTGGTGAATAATCAATTAGGGCTCTTGGTTAGTTGAACTCACAATTTGCACCTAAATTCTTCCATTTGATAATTTTTTACTTCTATTTCTTACCTTTGAACAAACAATTTTTGCTGATGTGCAGCTGCATGTCAGGTTGTATTTATTCCAGTTGATTATTTTTGAAGAGTGATGGGAGGAACTTTCATAAAAAGGCTCAAATGCAAATTTTAACTCAGTTTAATTCTATACTATTTTCTGAAAACATTGCATTACGACTTTTTATTTTCTGATCTCCCTTTAGGCAGATTTATTATTATGATTACTGATGCGTATAATTTCTGCAGCAAAAATATGATTACAAATTTACTCATTGGGGATCAAAGAAGGTAAAAAAATTCACTTGGTGTTTTCAGACCAAAACTAAAAAGGCGTGAAAAGGTAAAGGAGTAAAAGGACAAAGCGCTCACTTATTTAATAATAAAGTTTTTGTTTTAAAACCATTTTAATCAACACGTTTCCTACCTGATGGTCCTCCTCCGTAATACTGGGATTCATCTGCAAAAAATGGTTACATTTGTTTATGTAAAGCTGAAAATGTTCACCAATCAATTTACTTTATACACAGAGAGGAAATATTTATATTTATGTTCATTTATACTCAAATTTATAGCTTTTCTTTAAATTTGGCTGTTAGAGACAACATGATCATCAGAAACTTTTACTTTAATGCAACCTCTACTAGTGGAAATTAAAAAATTCTTTTGTTTGATTTTCATGCAGATTTATGATTCATTTTTTATCATTTTAGTGTTATTTTAGTAAAAAAAAAAAAAAGTCTAATAAGTTTTTATTTTTGAACAGCTCAGTTTCCTATTGAAAGCTATTATTCCTATTATGACTTATTATTGTTTTTCTTTTAGGGTGGAAATTTATGACCTGTTCAGCTTTTTTCTTAGAAAACAGTAAATATTATTTTGGATTTCTGCTCCAAAAGCAGAAATGTTAAATTATGTCTTCAAACTTGCTGTTTAAAGCCCAGAATCAGCTATCATGAGGAAATAAATGTTTTTAACTTAGCTAAAGGTTTTTTTTTACAATTCCAGGCAGAATAATTGTAGTCCAGGCAAATTAACTGGTAAAAACAAAAGCAAATAACTTTTCAACATTTCTAAAAACAGAGGGTTGAATTTACGATGCTACAATTGAAAATATCATGAAGTTTTTTTAATTTTTATATACAAGTTTTTTTCTCTAGTTTCCCAAAGAACAACAAAGTTCTTCATGTTTAAAAAGTCAAGAAACTGATTTTTTTCATCACTGATGTTAATGGTCCAAGACATTTATATATTCATTTACTCTAATTTAAAGGAAAACACTGATATTTAAATTGTCATATGCTTGTTATAATCTCTAAGTAAGAATTAAATTGCAGTCTGACTGAGTTATTGCAAGAAGTAAAGCGTGTTTTATGTGAAAACAGTGATTATAACTTTATAGTAAAAATTGCTGAATTTACAGAGTGGTCATTCAGATTAATCAGTAAATTCAGTTTTAACATCTTAAATATTTGGTATTAACCTGGTTTATTATTTTCCTTAAAGCTGCAAAGCTTCTTTTAATAAACCTGATTACATTCAAAGCTGCTTGTTATTTTTTAAACCCCTGAATGGGATCTTTCAGCTGTAAGAAACAAAAAGATAAAAACAATTGTTTCTACTTTTAGTACGACAGAGCTGATAGGATGAAGCATCTTTGTTTTCACATATCGATTTATAATCTCAGTGCTACGTTAATCCATCAAATATCGATTTTTCATTTTCACCCAAATGTAACTGGAAGTTATACACCAAATGTCTCCCATTGAGTTGAAATATTTTAACTGTGATTTTAGCTAAATATTTAAAGCGGTGCTTGGTATCGTTCTGAAAAAATAAATCTTACCAGGCTGGTCAGGAGAGACGGCGTTCATGCTCTCTGAAACATCAAGAACAGAAGTTGGGAGGAAATGTTTTCAGTTAACAGAGGCTACACTTGTGTTGCACTGCAGACTGCAGGTGGCGCTAATCGGCAACAAGCTTGTTAATTTGCCAGCAACATGTTTACAAACAGTCCTCAACTAAATCATGGTCCTGTAAAATCATTTATGTTATTCTTTTACTTTTTTTAAAAAACTGATTGTTTTTGTCTTTTGTATCTTTTTATGTTGTTTTATTTAGCAGTGATTTTAAAGGAGACAAACTTTTAACTTTTTAGAATAAGAAGAATATGTTTAAATATGAAACTGTCATCAATTCGTCAATATGCTGATGACACACAACTGTTTATTCAAGTTGTCGTAAACAAGTGATTCACTGTCTGGAAAGATTAATATTCTTCGAAGAAAATAGAAATAGTTTGAACAAGATTTAAACTTTAGTCACATTTTCAAACTTTAAAGTTTATGCTTGGTTTTATATCAGTGTTTTCATTTGTTTATTTTTTTAAATAAGAATTTACTGAAATATCCAGAAAATTCAAGTTTCTTCGGGTCAACAGTTTGTTACTGACCTGTAGGAACTTCATCAGACAATGAATCTTTATCTAACAAAAAAGTTAGAAATAAACATTTTAATGACATCATTACAGTTTTAGTAAACTTTATGAAGAGAGACATCTGGATGATTGTTACCTGTTGATATGGCTTGACTTCCCACATCTGAAATCATAAAACAGCATTATTGAGCACTAATATAATTTGAACAGAGGTGATTCTTAGATTATATGTTTAATTAGACAGGATATCGTCTTACCATTAGCATCAAAGTCTCCTTTTACAAGCAGGGTAAACAGAGAGAACAGAAGAATAATTTTCCTGCAACACAAGCACAACATTTATGGAAGGTTTAATTTTTATTCATAAAGATCAAACCTGATAAAAATGTCCCACTAGACACGTTGGATGTTTAACAGTTTGACAAAAGCAGTAAATCCAATCGAGAATCAATCTACAATATTACAGTGAAGAAGTGTGCATAGAAAGGCAGAAGAAAGTTCTTTGATTACATCAAAAACTGAAATTGGTAAACTGGACTTAAAGTTTACAAAGAACTGGAGACAAGAAATTTCTCTGAGATAAATTTTTCCAGACGTTCCTCCTTATTTGGACCCGTGTTTCTGTCTCTCTGTGTCTGTGCAGCTCTGTATGCTAGTGCCCACAGTGCTGCACTATGAGGAAAATAAACATCACAGAGCGCCAACGTACCTGGTGAGCATGATGCTTTGAGGTCTGCTGGGTCCCTGATGGTGCGACAGGTAGGCTGGCAGCTGAACAGCTCAGTTAGACAGGAAACCGTTACAGTACTTCAGTATTGCACTGCAGAAATCTTCTGACTGAGTTTCTGCCAACGGTTTATATATCGAACTAAATGTCATCCGGGAAGAGGACGGTCCAACGTCTATGCTTCTTTGTGTGAATGTGTGTGTGTGTGTGTGTGTGTGTGGGCGTGTCAGTATGTTATGTATGTGTGTTTTAGCGTGTGGGAGTGAGTTTCAAGTTTCTGAGTTAATGCTGGCGTAAGGATCTGAAGAAGACGTTAAAATTTAGGCTCTTCATTACCTGCGTCTGACTTAATTTCAGGAACTATAGAAAGAACTGCTCCACTTTACAATAAGTCTCACCTTATAGACGGCTATTAAATCAGTAGTCAATTAATCTATAAGCACTTTATAAATTATTAGTAACTGTTTAATGTTCATTAATTAAGCTCGAAAAGGAGACTATATGCTAACATATTCCATTTACAAATGCTTACTGTGCTTACAAGATAGTCTTAAATGTTTAGTATATTAACTCTAGATAAAATACATACAGTATGTGAGCAGATTTAGCTCACTATTTCACAAGAAACCAGGGGATTTAATCTCCTTCTCAGCTTAAATAATTGCATAATAAACAGTTATAATGCGTTATAAAGTGTTTAGAGTTGAATTAATAACATGTCTATGAACTATTTATTAGCCATCTATACAGGGACCCTTATTGTAAGAATAATCTCACATTTTTATATAAATTTATCATTTTGATTATTTCAAACTCATACCTGAGTTTTGATTTGTAAACGAACCTGTCAAAAGAGAAAAGTAACACTTATTAAAGGCAAAACAGACTTTCCATTGTGTTAATAATTTATAAAAACTAGAGACATTTTTGTGGTGTTACGCTACATCAAAGCTAAATCCAAACACAGAGTTGTCCTTACAACAATTGAAGGGCAACGCACACAGCCACAGTGTCCGTGGAATTTCCTGGCGTCCCCACAGTTCAGGGAATCCCCCTCGAAACAAACCCACTCAGTGTGGGCTCCTGCAGATGGAGTTTCACCGACTCAGATCCTCCGATAGAACCTGAAGAACAATCAGAGCAGAACAACAATGCCTCACCTGGAACCAGATCCACTACGGGCCCGAAGCGCCGTACACTGAGGCCAGATCCGATTGGATCCGCGGTTCTGACCGGAGAAAGTGGTCATTGTTGTTGAAACCTGTGTGCTACTGGATAGACCACCAAATATACAGCTTGGTTTAAACAGGCTGTTATCCTTTTATTATTTTCAGTTGCAAATACAATTCAACAGTCAGTTTATTCATGTTTAACCAAATTGGTGGCATTAGTTGACCAGTTTCCTCCAATAATCTACCATCAGTTCTCACAAGTCAGAGTTTACTTTTACCTCAGAAGTCCAGTTCATGATGTCACGCTTGATGTGCCCGTGTTTCCATGTCAAGGCGGAAAACCGGTGAGATTTAAAATGCTTGCGCTTAATCACAAGGCTAACTACGATTAGCAACACAAGCGGATAGCATTACGCTGCTCTGCATTGTGTGTAATCGAACACTGGGCGTTGGCACGTTGGGTCCGATGGTTGGTTGGTCTTGTTGACTCATGGATGAAAGGTCACCAGCTAAAATCTCAGCTGGCACCAGATGTGCAGGAATGTTGGGGGGTGACTACGTTTACGCTGCCTCCGTTGCATGTGACCAGTTACAAACACATGAGCAGGGCTGCCGTGCTAATCATCCAGACTTTCACCACCACGCCAGGCATAAGAAAACAAATTAGTTTAGCTACTTATAAAGTTGCTTCCAGGTATTTTTGATCTAGTTTCTTGTGAAAATTTCTTAGTTCATTTGAAATAAGACAAAAGTAACTTACAAGTAACTTTTAAGCAAGACATGGGAGCTGGTTTTGAGGAGATAATTCCTTAATATTGATGAAAAAGTGCTGGCTCCATTTGCAGATGTTTTCAATTATAACACGGGCAAAATGTGTCGTTATAAGTGAAACTGTCTGCCAATGGAACTAGTATTATTTAATCAATGTTAAGAAATAACAAACTCAAAACAAGATCCTAAAAGTTTTGTCTTATTTCAAATGTACTAAGATATTTGGACTAGAAACTGGACCAAAAATGCTTGGTAAGATTTTGGGGTTTAGAGAATTAGCCAGTAAACTTTTTCAGCATAATAACACTGTCAACTCTTTATGTGTTAAATTAGGCCTAATGAAGTTATTTAAATTAATAATCTACAGCATTTCTGTAGTTTTAGATGATGAGATTATATGCATCTAATATAAGAATGTTAATTTCAGTTTTTAGAGACTTGGTGCTTCAAGACTTCGCCCTTGACATGAACTTTGCAAAAATGACCTTTTGCCATTAGTAGTCCAGTTCCACCATGTTGAAATGAAAAAATCAAAGTCGGTGACTTCACTCTCCAAGTAAGGATTACAACTTTAGGGGATTTTCCAGGGTTTTTCCCAACTTCAGGGTCCAACTTTTTTTGTCATTTTACCAAAAAAAAAAAAAAAAGTTTCACGTGTCATAATCCTCTCACAAATTGGACAACATGCAGGTAAAACTCAGGTTAGTTCACTCAGGTTTACGGTCGTTACCTGAACTTTAATAAGCCTCAGTATCTCTGTTATCAGAAACCTGTCGCCAATCTCTGAGGAATTTATCTGCTTTGGTTTGTACATTTTTCAGTCTTTTCTGTTCTGTGGAGTGACTTATGACTAAAAAATAGCTAAAAGATGAGATTCTTTATTGAATCTCTTTATGACGGCACAAAAAGACGTTGTTTCCGCTCCGAGGAACACAGAGAACGAAGGCATAAATGTGTGTATGTATGTATGGGGTCTGCTGCCGTAATGGAAAGACGGGTAAAATGGATTCAGTCCCTGGAGATTCCCACCTCCCCTCTCACGGACACGCACAGTGATAATAGTTGCAAAGGGGGCTTACAAAGGGCGGTGGGTAGGTAAAGGGGTTTTTTTCTCTGCAAGGGTTGTGTGGTATTTGTGTATCAAAGCCTCTTCTGTCTGAAAACGTCTTTCTGTGTAAAAGGAGAGTTGACTGAACAGGCGAAGAAGCTTTTTAAAGCAGCACAGCTTCATTCAGCCAACGCAGTAGCTTTGAAACACTGTAAGGTCAGATTTACATGTTTATAGAGCTTCCATCCATTAATCAGTCCATCCATCCTTTCATCCATCCATTTCTTGATCCTATGTCTGTCTGGGGTTGTCCCACAGGAGGACGGATGTTCGCTGAACAGAGGTTGGCTGTAGGGAACATTTCTCTCTCGAAACCAGGTTTTTGGTGAAAATAATTACTATGATACCAACCTTTTCAGCGAAAGAAAGCCAGGAAATATTTATCGCAAACTGAATTTACCTCAAGCAGAAACACACAAAGGTTAGCACAGCCATACATGACATATTCTTCCTTTGCATGTTCTCTGGATTTCCTCTGAGCTTCACGATTTCCAGCTCTGCAGTTTCTGCATAATCCCAGATTTCGGTAGCGATGGAAAATCCCAATCGCTCTGAAGCGACGGCTTGAGACCTTCTTTTGATTTACACTGTTGTTGGAAACTACTTAACCTGAACAAACTAAACTCTCTTCTTGTGCCAGCTTTAGATGAAAGTCAAAGAATACCAACCTGGCACATTTTGATGACATCATATCGCTGAAGATGCTGATTGGTCAGGACAAATCGCAATCTGGTGTAAACAGTATCATCTCTGGAGTTGGATTCAGCGATATTCCTCGATGTTCAATAACGACGGCCAAAGGTCCAACATACAAGCAGCAAAACAAGAAGCAATTAACTGTTTTTGATTAATTCTAAATAAATAATAATTTTTTAGTTTCCTACTCAGTTAGAAAAGAAGTACTTCTGTTGTCACTCAACTCAAACAATGTACATCTCAAAAAATATTATTTATTTCAGTTCGTCAGTTCAAAACATTGAAATGCATAATCGTATAGATTACTTGCACACAGAGTATGCAGGAGAGAAAACATTTAAAGGTCATTCCTGTAGGAGCAACTCTGCACTGTCAGCGTGTATCTGAGTATGTTTATGGAAAATTGAGAGAAAGAAAAAGTTTAAGTGAAAAAAGGTGCACATGTATTAATTTAATGAAATAAAGGAAGTGGTATTTGGATAACATTAGTAGGAGTGCAACAATGCAGGATACTGGTTTTATTAGAAAGATTTTTAGCAGCATTTATAAAAAAAAATCCCTAAGAATTAACTTGTAATTGTTATAAAAAGTGTTCAAATACAGATTATTTTTAATCTAACTACAGATTGATTTTTAAGCACATTCACATTCATCCTATTCTATTCTTTATTTTTTTACTGTCTAAGTATTTAGAAAGTATTTTTATTTAATTTTGGGCATCAAAGGTAATTTTTGAATTCAATTAATCTGAATCTGCAGACCTATTTTTTTACGTTACACAAAAGTATTTTGAACAGTTTTCAGTTTACAAATATATTTGTTACAATATGTCTTTGGACAGTTTAAACATAAAACACATTAAGTAATTTGGATATTATTTGCAAGTTATGTCCTTCAAAAATGATGGCAGGTGCATCTGATTTTCACTGATCTTCTTTGATTTGTTATTACCACTTGGTTGGGGAAGCTCTGTTGTTGACTGGGCGTGGTTTTTAATGAAACACGTTGTTCTAAATGTAGCCGGGTTCTACGTTACACCACCCAAACCACCACTACAGCTTTGGGTGGTGTGAATAAAGACGGCTCAGGAGTTGATCCGTTCAACTCCTGAGCCGTTCTAATTTTATTTAGGATGGAAATTCTAAACACTGTGATTGAATTAAAAAGTTCAGCAGCACAAAAAACAGTCAGCCGACATCAGTTCACCTGCCGTGATAAAGAGTCACATAAAAATAGCCGCAGCACAGCGTGGAAATCGCAGTCGGCTCGCTCACATATGTGCTGCAACAGCACGGTCTCTAACATTCAACAAAATCATTCCAATCTCCACCGTACTATGCATAAAAAGATTAAACGCACATATTACAAACTCTTTAGCTAAAAGACAGTAAAAAATTTTTTTTCTCTACAGCAACTTTTATGGATAGAAAATAAACAGAAGCTCCGTGAGAAACTCACCTTCCTCTGTAACAGCCATGACCGTCCGGTGAAAGAGGAAGTGACATCACAGGAAATGACTGCAAAAATAAAATTTGACTTTACCAAAATTATTCCATAGGTTTCGTTTAGATAATTTCAAGATAAAAATGAAAGACAATAAAATAAAAATAACAACTGAAAGATCTTTGGTGGAATGCATGATGTTTCCTTCCTTCCACGCTACAGTCAATTAAATTAAAACCTCAAAGGGAAATTAAATGTTGTTGCAACTCATATTGAGGAAGAAAAATTTCTAAAAGTAATTGTAGATAGTGACGGCTGTTGGGAGGGAAGATTTCCTGTAGCAGTCTGCATTGAGGAAGCCTCTGACTGAAGACACTTCGTTAACCCAAGACAGTCTCATGGAGAGGATGTAAGATCTCACAGTTGGTAGAGTTTATTGGAGGAGAAAGTAAGAGGTCAGCTCAAAGAAATGGTCTACAAATCTCCAAGATTAGCTTGTGTGAAGGCATGAATCTGGAGTAGGATACCGAAAAGCTTTTGGTTCTGTTGAATGTCCATAAAGGCTTTATTTCCAGAAAGGAAAACATTTGGAACCTCCAAAATCCCAACTAGATCTAGTCAACAACCTGAGTAATCGAGGAAGACAGACCTTGGTCAGAGAGGTGACAAAGAACCTAATGATCATAAAGGTAGACGTCCAACGCCCCCTTGTTGGATGATACCTTGATGATAAGGCAATCATCTAGGTTGACCATTCCAACACTCTGTACAAATTCGATCTTTATAGTAAAGCCTCTCGTCCTCCAAGCCTGCTTGAATTTAGTCAAAAGCACCATGGAGATCATCAGGCCAGGAGAAACTAAACTCTCTGCTCTTGAAATAAAAATATAATTTTCATATGGCTTGAACATCCTTGACCATTGTTGATGGAAAAAAGAGGCAAGATGCCAGTGCCAACACATGAAAATATTCTTAAAGAAAACCTCCCACAACAGAACAGCCCAAAGCAAACCCAAGACAACAGAGGGAGTTTATGAGGTCTAGTCAGGTTATAGTTGATATTCACTTGCAAAAAAATGTTGTCTTCTTCCAATTGGACATTTCTGGCAATACGTAAAATTGGTTAGCTACCAACGCTTTCCATCCAGCTTTACTGGCTTGAGAGGATTTGTAAGGAACTGATTGTGGTGCAGTGATGATTGTTACTGTGATTGGGCTTGGTTCTGGTGGGCCTATCCCTTCCTCTTGGCCTTCCTGGAGTGTCTCTCCTGGTGGTTTGGCACCAAGTCCTGATTTAGGCACTGATGGGTTGTTCCCTCCTTGCTGCTGGACAGACTTTCTGTTGGGATCTTGTGTGTGCAAATGGCCACTGAGGGACAAATAAATGTGTTTTTTCAAGGGCAATTTTAACAAAAGACATTTAAGGTACAACTATGAACTGAAGCAACTGTGCACTATCACTGAGGAATGTATTTAGTTCATATAGTTGAAGTTCAAATTGTCCTGAACCTATCTTAAGATTGCACAATGTCTATAGGAATCAACATCACAACAAAAGTTATTTTATAAAAGTTCTCTCTTTAAAAGAACCTCTTTGGTTTTTACCAAACTCACTGGAAGGACAAAGGTCAAACTCCTCACCCTGGACGATGTGTCCCACAACAATAACAGAGTGTCCATATTTGGGACATGTCCTCCTCAGTGTGTTTTTCATTAAAGTCAGGAATTTAGTTATTAACTGTCAGGATCCCAGCAAACTGATCTTTAAAAGTTATCTGGACGAGGTTCAGCCAGTCGTTGGTGAGTCTGAGCGTGTGCCAGCACAGTAATAAGCTTCATCTCTCAGATGGCCATCAACGGGATGAATTACAGACATACCAGACGGGATCAGTGCATGAAACCGATCCAGGATCAGCTGATATGAAACTAAAGCTTATTGTGTCTGTCTCCATCAACTCATCCAGTCTGAAGCCACTTTGGTGCCCATCAACCATGACAATTAGCAACGCTAAACCCCCTTTCATGCTGGCCTGAACAACATCTGGGCCATGTTGGGTAATAATACGAGGTTAGAGAAATCTGGACATGTTATTGGTGAGTCCTGAACATGTTTTCTAACTTTTTGAGGAAAATACTGCAATCAAACGTGACTATTATGAAGGAAAAACCATCTTAACGTAGAAGCTACATTCACACATTGGGTGTTGATGCTCCATTTCAATTTCCGCTGAAATCCAAATCTTTTTGTGTGGTTGTTCATACTACTAAATATAGCTAAAAACCAGTGATGAGGTCTGAAAGAATCATTCAAAATGGTGTAAAACATTCATTATTGCAAGTATTTAACAGAAGTTGTTCCTACTAAACACAGGACCCAAATGTCTAGGATAGACTTTTAATAAATAAAATAATTTAAATACTGTTTTTTTGTTTCTTTAAGTTATTTTCATCCGGTCGGGCTGCACAATGGCACAGTTGGTAGAGCTGTTGCCTTGCAGCAAGAAGGTCCTGGGTTCGATTCCCGGCCCAGGGTCTTTCTCCATGGAGTTTGCATGTTCTCCCTGTGCATGGTGGGTTCTCTCCGGGTTCTCCGGCTTCCTCCCACAGTCCAAAAACATGACTGTCAGGTTAATTGGTTTCTCTAAATTCTCCCTAGGTGTGAGTGTGTGTGTGAGTGTGTTGTTTGTCTTGTATGTCTTTGTGTTGCCCTGCGACAGACTGTCGACCTGTCCAGGGTGAACCCGCCTCTCGCCCGGAACGCAGCTGGAGAGGAACCAGCAACCCTCCCGACCCCATTAGGGACGAAGGGTGAACAGAAAATGGATGGATGGATGGATTTTCATCCGGTATTAAAATTAATTGCAATCATCTGGAACATTTAAGTATGTCAAATAAAATCAAAAACACAAAAAGTCTGTATGGAGGTGAACAGGCTTCCACAGCTCTCTAGAACCTTCAGACACATTTATGCTGCCACCAACTAACATGTGATCTGGAAACAGATAAAAATCAGGCAGTCAAAGAAAGAGCTAAAACTGAAAAGTTTCCACAAAACCTTTTATTTGGCAATCTTTATGCAAACAATAAAAAAACTCACCTAAATCAATCAATCACTACTGTAACTATTGTGATACAAATTCATGGATCTGCCTCACTGGACTACAGTTTATTAATTGATATGGGATTTTAAAGGATTTACAACAGTTTTCAGTATATTTTACTTTTAGAAAGACTGACGTATATTCAGAAGGCCAGATGAAGCTCAGCTCATGTTAATTTGAAAAGCTAAATTGTAAAATTAACACATTAAACCATATTTTACAAAAAACAATAATCTACACAGTCCAGGAATAATAAAATCTTTCTGAACATCAAGATGAGAGATTAACAGCTCCCTCTGCTGGAGTTTTGAATTTACTTCACTAGTTCATGGTACAGAAAAAGGGAAAGAAAAAAAAACAACAAAAGCGTCATCCATCAATCATTTACATCCACTTAAACTTGCAGAGAAAAGCTTCTTCTGGGATGGACTGCAGTCATTTATTAGAAAGAAGACAAGTAATCTTAGAAAGAAATAAAATTAGAGACAATGACCTGGAGATTCAAAGCTGGATTTTGTTTTAAAGCACTCCTCCAACTCCTGAGACCCACTGCTTTCTTCTGATATTGTTAAAGAAATGATTCAAGTTCTCACAAAAACAATGGCTGTCAGGTTCAGAATTGGGTGCAATTTCTGATGACTCCAGATGCAACATTTATCTCTTCTCACAATTACATCAATATAAAATCCATGTGAATATACTCTCATCAGATAAACTACTAACACTATCCTTATGCCTGTTCTGTCTTTATAACATGTGACTAAGTGTAGCTCAGTACCAAGCAAACAACTAATAAAAAGTCGCCACGGAAGACTTGATTCTGGTCTTGCGGGAAAAAAACAATGACAATTTAGACTTTTTTTTCTGCATTTTTCTACTAATTTAATTCAACTTTGAGATTATAATTGATAAATACCCCATAACCAAAGAACTATGTACCTTTTACTCAAGTATGTTTTAGGTTGCTAATTTTGAGCTACAGTAGATTTTTACTCATTTAAAATGTCTCCATGGCAACCATGCTTCTCATCTGTGGCTTCTCATGTGCTGAGTTAAACCATGTCGCCGACTGAAATCTTTTCCACAAGTTAAACATGAAAAAGGCTTCTCACCTGTGTGAATCGTCATGTGGTCAGTTAAGCTACATTTTTGATTGAAACCTTTTCCACAAGTCAGACACTGAAAAGGCCTCTCGCCTGTGTGAATCAGCATGTGACGAGTTAAAGTACCTTTTTGACTGAAACATTTTCCACAGCTTGCACATGAAAAAGGCTTTTCACCTGTGTGGGTGATCATGTGCTTAGTTAAGTGCTTTCTTTGAGAAAAACTTTTTTCACAGCTCACACATGAGAATGGCTTCAACATTGTGTGACTCCTCGTGTGAACAGTCAAAGAATATTGATCAATAAAACATTCTCCACAGGTCTTACACTGAAAAGGCTTCTCACCTGTGTGCCTTCTTACGTGAATAGTCAAAGAATTTTTTGTAGTGAAATGTTTGCCACAAGTCACACACAAAAAGGGCTTTTCACCTGTGTGACCCATCATGTGCATAGCTAAATGCTGCTTTAGACTAAAACCTCTTCCACAGGTCGCACATGAAAATGGCTTCTCTCCTGTGTGAACTCTCATGTGAACAGTTAGATTATTTTGTCTACTGAAACTTCTTCCACAGTTCTCACATGAAAATGGCTTTTCACCTGTATGAACTCTCATGTGAACAGTAAGTTCACTTGTATAACTAAAACCTTTTCCACAAATAACGCATAAAAAAGGTTTCTGACCTTTGTGATCTGTCATGTTACAATTAAAATTATCTTTTCGAATGAAACATTTCCAACACGAGAAAGGCCTCTGACATGTGGTACTTGATGCATCTTCAGTCAAGTCACTACTTTGAGGAAGGTTTTCCTGACCGTTTTCTTTTGAACCGGCAACAGGCTGTTTGATTTTCTGATGCCTCTTTTGATTCTTCTCCTCGTCTCTCTTTGCTCCAAAGTCATTAGGACTGTTCTTTTCCTGACTTTGGTTCTCAGCTTCAGCAGCTTCCTGGAAGATGTCTTGGTTTCCATTTGGTTCTGATTCAGTGTGATGTGTTTGCTCATAAACAGGAATGTTCATAAAGGTGCTAGTCTCCTGTTTTTGTAATGTAACCTTTTCTTCACTCCGATTGTAAACTTTCTCTTCCACTTTTATCTGCAGATGTTCTAGATCCTCCTGTTCTTTTATCTGCAAGTGTTTCAGATCATTTTCTTCTTTTATCTGCAAGTGTTTCAGATCATTTTCTTCTTTTATCTGCAAGTGTTTCAGATCATTTTCTTCTTTTATCTGCAAGTGTTTCAGATCATTTTCTTCTTTTATCTGCAGGTGTTTCAGATCATCTTCCTCTTTTATTTGCAGATGTTTTATATCATCTTGTTCTTCTTTTATCTGCAGGTATTTTAGATCATCTTCTTCTTTTATCTGCAGATGTTCTGGCTCTTTCCATTTCAGAGACGAGCTCGTGTCCTGGTTACATTGCTCCCTCATATAAATGTTATGCTGCATGTCGTCTGGGGAAAAAAAGAAAAATAAGTAATAAAAATAATAAATTGGAGAAGAATTTTATTGTTTGACATTAAAATCACCAGATACTTGAAATTCAAGAGTGGAGGCAGACAAATATCAAATATTTATGTCCTCTTATTGTGTCAGTACTGTTAAGCATTCACAATATTGACATGTTGTTTCTCTTTATTCTTTGTTTTTATTATTCTAGATGCTCTTTTTTTTTTTTGCCTTGCTGCTCCAAAAATTCAACCATTCAACTTCTACAATGTTTTGGTCATTCAGGACAATACGATTATATCTTTAGGTATAGATCACATATGTCAGAGTCAAGGCCCGCGAGAAGATTTTCTACGGCCCCTAGGATGATCTTGATTTATTATTAGAACCGGCCCGCAGACCGCAGCAAGCCGGCACCCCGTCTGAAAAAATGCGAGATGCCCCCCCCCCCCCGTTCGATCCTCACAACGCACGCACCCCTCCCCGTTCGATCCTCACAACGCACCCCACCCCCCCCCGGTCCGCAGGAAATTTTACGAAATTTCAATGAACATTCGATCAGTCCGGCCCTCGGCTTGTAGCTAAATTTTTTATTTGGCCCTCCGTCCATTTGACTTTGACACCCCTGGTATAGATCATCTTCAACAAATTATGAAATATTAAACTTTTAATGCATATCTCAGCAACATTGGAATGACTGGAAAACCTCAGAAATTCCACCAAGTTGAGTCGAGTTGAAAAATTGAGTCACTGATATTTTTACAACATCATAGCTACTATACAGATTATAGCACACACACAAAACCGTGATTGTTCACTGATCCTCCCTACACTGTTAGACTTTTTATTGTAATTTTACAGTAACTTACTGGCAACACTGTTGCCAGTAAGTTACTGTAGAATGGTAATTACAGTAACTTACTGGCAACAGTGTTGCCAGTAAGTTGCCAGCAAGGTACTGTAATTACCATTCTACAGTAACTTACTGGCAACAGTGTTGCCAGTAAGGTACTGTAATCACCATTCTACAGTAACTTACTGGCGACTTACTGGCAACAGTGTTGCCAGTAAGTTACTGTAATCACCATTCTACAGTAACTTACTGGCGACTTACTGGCAACAGTGTTGCCAGTAAGTTACTGTAATCACCATTCTACAGTAACTTACTGGCAACTTACTGGCAACAGTGTTGCCTGTAAGTTACTGTAATTGACATTCTACAGTACCTTACTGGCAACAGTGTTGCCTGTAAGTTACTGTAATTGACATTCTACAGTACCTTACTGGCAACAGTGTTGCCAGTAGGTTACTGTAATTACCATTCCACAGTACCTTTACTGTCATGATATTTCACAGTTAATTTTTACTGTGAATGTGCTTTGCAGTTATAACTGCTTTACTGTAAATGTATTTTATAGTAAAGCTGGTCTACTGTAAACTTGTTTCACAACATAATGTCAGTTTTACTGTAAATTAAAGTTTACATTTTTTAATACAAGAATATTTTACCATAAACCGAAAAGTTTCACAAAAGAAATTTTAGTCCAAGTACTGTGAATAAAAACAGGTATTTATTTTCAGCAGATTTGTTGAAATAAAATCCATTTATATATTCGCAATGTCATAAAGAACAATGTCACAATACAATATAATGTGCTATAAAACAACAAAACCATAGAACACACTACAGGTCATGTCAATATTTTTATGGCACATGTATGTAGCAACATGAACGTGTGGATCAAGTACCAGCCATAAACTATTAAAGACTGACTTTTAAAAAATATATAGAATATACTTCATTTAAAAAACCAGCAGAGGCTGCATTGTCAGAAAACAGTAGCTTAAATGTGCTCTGTTACACAATACATCACAAAAACAGTGCAAGTGCGATAATGTACTATATAGTAGACATTCATATCAATAAATATTGTTATATCAGATGCATTTCCTACATCAGAAGAACTTTTATTCCATTCGTCAAACAAAATCAGTGGGATCCATCTTGTGGAAGCTGAACTGTAAAGAATAAGACAAACGATGTGGGAGGTCATGAGATGGTCAGGAAGTTATCTACATTTTCAAATCGACAGGAAGGCTGACAAATTAAGCTGACTGACAATGTCCAAATGCATAAAATCATTGGCATAAAGCAGCATTAAGTTGATAATTTCTTTAAAAAAAAATCTATTACACTGAAGTGATAATAGAAGCTGCATAAAGAATGAGCAGGACTGGCTTCACTTCAGGTTTTTGGATTGTTTATGGCAAAAGCAGTCAGTCAGTCTTCACTAATTCAAACGATTGCGTACTGTATTGAGACCCTGCAAATGTCCCCAAGGAGACGATGAAATACAACATGTCATAACAATCTTTTCAGTCATTTTGTTGGTGCTGACGGATTACTGCAAAGGTGTGCCTAATAAACTGAAAACTGCATAATATAAAAAATACCTCACTTAAACGACTACACACTTAAACATTTCTGTGATTTAGTAAGAGATGCAGCGACATCCACTTTTTACCACGGACACAGAAAAGATGCAGGCTACTCTAAAGGGCTATTGTGTAGGAATCACATGCCATTTATAAATAATCATTAAAATCATATTAAAAAGCCTAAAGTAAAGTCAGAACATGCAAGATAGGAGGAAAAGACAATAAAATAATAAACATTTGGTAAAATGCTTACCTAGTTGGAAGTCCTCCATTCAAATTCAGCGAGTCATTTGAGGAAGGTGTTGATCCGGGAGTTGACACTGACTACTTTCCTCTTGACAAGACTTCCCGTCTTGCAGCTTGTACTGACTTTGGCTGTGCATTTGGTACCAACATCTGGATTGATCCTCACAAAAAATCTTTTAACAGAAATAAAATATATTAATTGTATTTTTTTAAATGAAGACATACAATACAGCAATCAGCTATGGTTCTTCATCATCAGTCAAACTGTCATTAAATTTAATTCATAAATGGCTTGGTGTAAAGTACTTACCGTTGTATCATCTCCAGCGTGGTGGATGCTGACTCCTGATACTCCAGATTGATGTCATAATATGACCCAAAAAAGACAGCAAGGACGCTGACAAAGTCATGTAGTTGCTCAGGTTCGAAAAATACCTTCTCCTCCATACTGACCATCCACCGGGTTGCAGACATCAAGCTATTTCCTAAAATAGACAAACCCTTGTCAGGCTAACGCTAGTGAGTAAAAGTACAGACTACCATAACTATTACATACATTGCTACAAAAAATTATAGTGATAGAAAATATTCCTCTTACCAAGCATGATTACCCTTGGTGTAGTAGGTACGGTCATTTCCATCTCAACAGACATCTTGGTGGAAGATACCTTTGAAACATAAAAGGAAAACTCTTAAATATGAATTACTGGTAGTAATTTATATTTAAAGGGCCAGTTCACCCAGATTACAACAGGTTTTTGAGAACCTCACCCCGGAGACTAGACTAGACTTTACCCCTACATCCTGCTACCACTCTGAAACAGCGGATGTGAATGACAGTTTGTGAGGCTAAACAGATTTTTTAAAGCATTACATTCCACAAATACAGTATCTGAATGGCTAAGTACAATATGGGTTAACAAAATGTTTGTGATTTGGGTGAATTGATCCCTTTAACAAATTAATTGAACAATTCTGATTTAAGATGTGTGTTTTAAGTTAAGAGTCGATATAAAATTACATCAGCCAAGATGAAGATTGAGTCTTTTTCTTCTAAATGTTTTATTTTTCTCTGACGGAAGTAGGACATTGCTCTATTCCACAACGAAACCGATAATTAGCTGTGTGTTGATGTTTCTTCACATGAGTACAAAATTCTCTAAATTCTGAAGTACAAATGCTGCAGAATTTACACCTGTACATAGTTGCACCTGTTAGTACTGACTTAACTTTAAATTTGCAAGAGCATGGTTTAAACAGGTGAACAGTCCTTATATGGAACCAGGCTTGGAAATTAACTTTTTTGTCCACCTGCCACTGTGACTGAACCAACTCAAAAAATAACAGAAATCACTTGAATGTTTTCCACCTTTGTCCTCATTTACAGACTCTTATACACTATGTTGGAGATGTAATGGTACTTTAGCAGGCTAACTAGCTGTAGCAAGCTCAAAGTTATAGATTAGGTTAGCTGCTCCTCTAAATTTCCAGATTATTTTGTGGCTTCAAATATGTTTGAAGAGCTGTCTTTTTACCTGTTGTCTTGTCTTTTCAAGAGTTGAAGCTATGTTAGCACTCAGCAGGACAAAACTGCACAGCCACTTGGAGGGAAAAAGCTTGGGAGTTAAAAAAGTCATCTGACAAAAGAAAAAAAGAACAACGTTAGAATTCATCCTTGTTGACCTAGCTAATCTGCACTCTTAACATTTGCAAGGTCATGGTTTAAACAAATGAACAGTTATTAGATGTATTTTTTTAAAAAAGGGGGAGGGGGGACCAATTATCAGTTAACGTTATATTGTTCGACAAATGATGTAACAACAATGCTAACAGACACTCAGCACTGAGCTTATCTCAACCCAAAGCTAGTCGCTCGAGGAAGATTTAGCGGCAAAAGCCAAGCTAAAACCTTCGGTAAAATTAGCACCTTAGCTAACGTTAATTCCGAACCAGCTCAAAAAATAACACCATCATATTTTTCTATCTTTCACCTCATGCTAAGTGATAGCATTATAGCATGATGCTATAAGTTACGTTAGCTCCATCTAAAATATACATTGGCTTCAAACAGTTTTCTAAGTGTTTTTTTTACCTGTCTTGCGAAGAGCTGAAGCAGTGTGAGCCCACAGCGACAGAGCTGCACTTGCACTTGGACGGAAAAAGCTTCGGAGTTTAAAACAAACGTCATCAGAAAAACGTTGGAAGCGAAGCCACCCTTGATGACGTAGCTAGATAAACTGCATATTAATGTTAGCTAGGATGTGAAAAAAACAAAAGTACATGCTCTCTTTCTGCCTTAAAATATGTTAACCACTAAAGGAGTAAAAATACAGAATCAGGGAACCACGATGAAACATCTATGATGACCGTTGGAAATCAAATAGAATTCTTACATGGCCAGCGCAAAGACATTATTAGTACAGTACCACTACTGCAATGTGTAAACAGTAAATTACGGCAACTTCAAAACATACAGTAAGTTACTGTAATGCTATGTACTATACCCATAATGCAATGCAAATTACAGTAACTAATTGTAAAGATGTTTTATGTTAGTTTACTGGGCATTTTATGTATTTAGCTGTAAAAAATACAGTAAAGGCTAACAGTGCAAGATATTATAAATACAGTACCACTACTGCAATGTGTAAACAGTAAATTACTGCAACTTCAAAACATACAGTAAGTTACTGTAATACTATGTCCTTTACCCATAATGCAATGCAAATTACAGTAACTAATTGTAAAGATGTTTTATGTTAGTTTTACTGGGCATTTTGCGGTATTTAGCTGTAGAAAATACAGCAAAGGCTAACAGTGTATAGTGAAGAAATTATATTTATAGTCCTTAAGATTTTTCATATTAAAGGACTCAGTTTGTATCAATCTTCCAGATCACTCAGGTCTTTTGGTTGTGATCTGCTCTGCAGTCCCAGAATCAAATAATGGAGAAGCAGCATTCATCTTCTATGCACCACAAATCTGGAACAAAGTTCCAGAAAAATGCAAAAGATCTGAAACACAGAGTTCACTTAAATCAAGGCAAAACACCCACCTGCTTAAAGTTGATAATTCTGATCAAATGACTGCATTTGAAAAAATTTTATTGCTGGTTTTACAATGGGTGACTGTATGATATCTATATGATTTAAAGCACTTTAATTGCTACACAACATTTTGATATAGTTGTGGGCTTTAATATTATGTTTTCAACAAACTGCACGACTTTTCTTACATTTCTGCAAGTCTTCTGCACCTGATTTCAAACAAAAATACATAAATAAATCATATTACAACATTCACACCGCATTGTCGCAGGAAATGCATTTTTTTCCAGTTTTTCTTTCTTTTTTTTTACATGATATGAATTATTTATTTTGCTTTTATTGCTACTGCTAACATTTTTAATACTTCTATTATTATGAGTTATTTATTAGACATGCATAGTTATATTCCTTCTGTTTTCAAATGCGAGTCTGCAAAGCAATGAGAAAAGAAAGAAAAATAAAGCACAGCTGAGGTCTTAGCACCGTATGCTTAGCAGCACTGGCTCCATCTTCTTTTTCCAAAAATAAACAGTTTTAACAGAACAACTGTGAGGCCTGCGTCCAATTTTCTGTCAAAGAAACATTTATACAGGAGGGGAACGTTTACTAAAATGATCCTCATGCAGAAAGCTTCATACATTTAGACCTTAACCTGCATTAAAACGCTGGTGTTTCCTACCTATTCGATGTAAGATTATCTGAGGCGTCCGGGAGAAATCCAGCAGTCTGCGATGATCATCCATCTCTTCCTCCGACTTGACGATGATTTATTTAAACTCTGTGAATGTTTCTTCAGCGGGAGACATTAAACACACTGAATGCATTTTTTTTTTTTTTTTTTTTTGCAGAAAAACACTAGCAAATTCAACAACAGATCTTCTTCTTCTTCTTTTATGGATGTTGGCATCCACATTGTTGCTTTACCGCCACCTTCTGGATCAAACGATCATCACGTCTAAAAATTTTAAAAGGTTACTTCCTTTCATGAGCAGTTCTCTTAAAAAACGTAAAATCGTATTTTTCTTTTCAACTTCATCTAAATAAAACAAATACATTAGACCTCAGCTCTCAGTTTTTCTTACATCCACGATTCATGTTGTCCACTTGACTCATATTTCCACTAAAGTAGCAGTGAAAAAAAATTTAATTCTAGATAATTATCTATTATCCCCTAGTTCTTCTACTCCTTGTAAACTTTTTTATTTTGAATTCTGTATAGCTGTTGTTTCAATGCATTAACCCTTTATCTTTGCTGCTGCTTTATGTCTTCTCTAAACATATATATAATTTCACGCGCAGATTTGAGCACAGCTTTATATTCACATATTCTTTTTTTCTAGCTTCATTTGTATTTGTTTTAGACAAGAGAATATGCAGGAAGAGTTGGACTTCTCCTCAGCTTCATCTCCAAGTGTGCCAGAAAGCAGCTATCTGAAGCACAAACCCTGGCTGAATGCTGAGGTGAGAGCTCTGCTGAAAGCTGGGGACGCGGCGTTCAGGACAGGTAAGGTATCAGCACTCTGGGAAGCGAGAAAAGAACTGGCTTCTGGCATTGTCAGGACCAAAACCACATATGGCCAGAAAATTAAAGGTCACTCCACCACCAAGAACTCCCAGCGCATGTGGAAGGGCGTCAACTGCATCACAAGCTACAACATCAGGGATGCACAACGCCCAACAGACCTCCCACTGCCAGATGCACTCAATACGTTCTATGCTCACTTTGAGGATCCTAACACCTCAACACCAGACTTAAACCACCACCTGGTGAGATACCCCTCTGTGTGACCACAGGAGATGTGAGGCAGACCCTCCAGGAAATCCAGCCCCATAAGGCGACGAGCTCCAACAACAGTCCTGAGGAGCTTCTATCGCTGTGTGGTGGAGAGCATTCTCTAAACCTGCATCACCACGTGGCACAGCTGCTGCACTGATGCTAAGAGGATGGCTCTGCAGATGAAGGTTAAAGCTGTACAGTGGACTGTGGGGAGCAGCCTTCCCATAACATCAGACCTCTACTCATCCCAGTGCAGGAGGACGGCGCTCTACAAAATGAATGACTCCACCCATCCTGCACATAGACTGTTCCAGAGCATCCAGAGCATCCAGAGCATCCAGAGCAAGACCACCAGGCTGAGAAACAGATTCTACCCATCAGCCGTCAGACTGCTGAACTCGAGCTGCACTTAATTCAGCTTCATCTCACCTTTTAAACTATTTACACACACACATACTTTTTTTTTTTTTTTTTTTTTTTTTTTTTTTAACCTTGAACATGTTTTATTCAAACCATCTATTTATTGTGTGACTTTTTTTTTTTTTTTTTTTTTTTTTACTGATGTATTTATTTATTTATTTATTTATTTATGAATTTCAAGAATAAACAGGCAAATTAGAGGACAAAACAACAAGGATAAAAATAAAATAAAATAAAATAAAAAAAAACCAAAACAAAACAAAAGAACTAACCAGAGTCACACACACTTTTACTATTATATTTCTTAACCTGGGATCTGAGTCTGAATTTCATACCACAAACAACAAAGTGACAATAAAAAAATCCTTGAATCAGTTCAGAATACAACAAATTTTTAAGGCGTTGCCACACTGAATCCCCATGGCAACATGTACTTTTAAAAATCCCTCCATGCTCTCACATTTTCTAGAATTGCTGCCTCTAAACCAGGACGGCATTCTGTGTTTTTATTTGATTTTCAGTGTTTACTTAAGAGTCTGTTCAACAACAACAAAGAAAAAAAAAATTATTTCACTAACATTCCTATGGAAAATTGGAGATGTTAGTTTTCTGCTTCCTCCTGCTACTGAATAAACTCAAGACACAAAGTGCTTCAGTCAGTGAGGGAATCGTAGCTTTCAAGTCACTCAAACAATGATGAATAAAAAGAGCCCTGGGAGGTTTATGACATCACAACAATGATGTCACAAACATCAGCTGATGATGTCAACAAGGGCACCCTTTGATGCGATAGCCTCAAAGGGCTGAGTCATCAGAATTATCTCCATTTGGCTTTTGGCCCTGAAGCCGTCTGACCTACATTTTGTTTCGCTCTGACATTTTTGGCTTTTCCCCCAAGAAAATGTATAAAACTGAGAAGGAGAAAGCAGTTGCTCTGTTTGATGCTGAAAAAGTCCGCAGGAAGAACAAGAAGGCGCTCCAGAGGCTCATTAAAATCAACGCAGAACTGGAGAACGCCACAGACCACAGAAGCCGTTATCACAATCGGAAAAGACTGGAGAGAGATGAAAAGCGGTTTTTCAAAGAATGCGAAAGACGGCTCTTTAAGCTGAATTTGGAATCTGACATCTGGATTTACGAGAAAGACAAACTGGACAATCTATGCAAAAGGAGAGATATGCTTATTAGCGTGCTGAAAGAAACGAACGAACAACTACTTGAGGAACCTGTGATGAAATCTTTGAACAGGGCCGCGCAGCAACAGCAGGAACGGCTGACATTTCTTAACAAAGAGTTAAGAAAAAACATTGGTATCTTGTCACGACAACTTGTACATCAAACTAAACTATTTGATGAGTTCACAGAGAAGGAAAGGCAAAACAAGGAGATGATGGTGCTTCAAGACAGCTACTTTAAAGAGATCAGGCAGAAACTAAAACTATACGACTTGATCACTGTGAAGAAGAAAGTAGCGGCGAAACAGGAAGAAGTGGAAGAAGAAGTGAGAAAGAACGAGAAACTAGTGGACATGATCAAAACGTTGAGACAACAAGCAATCAATGTGCCCATGTTGAAATACCAGTTTCTCTGCGCAGTAGATGAGAAACGAAGGCTCTCAGCCCTCAACAAGGAGTTAGAAACTGTGGTTCAGATCTTAACAGAAAGACTTTCGGATCAAACTTCCTGGGAAGTTGCTTACAAAGACATGGAGAAGAAGATCAGAGATCTGGAGAAGACTGAGAAGAATTACCTGAAGCAGATTGAAGACTTGAAACCAAAAGTAAAACTTGGGACCATAGCAGTGTTTTCCTCATTTTCAAAAGAGACACAGAAAAAACAGAAGCTGACCAAACGCTTGAATTCTTTGAAGACTAAAATCAATAATCTCCTGAAGGAATATGAGGACTTGCAACCAGAAATGGAGGACTTTCTGGGGGACCTTCAACCTCCTCTTGAACCAATAAAATCACAAACTCTTTCAGCAGAGGATTTGAATTCAAGAGGAAACACTACTGGAATGTCAGAGTCGTCTTCAAGTGACCTATATTATGAGCAAAACTTCACTGACGAGTCAACAGATTCCAATGAGAAATGCCCACAACGCACAGTAAGCCTAACACCTGAACCAAGACCATTTGGATTTCAATTAGGGGACGAGTCAACAGATTCCAATGAGAAATGCCCACAACGCACAGTAAGCCTAACACCTGAACCAAGACCATTTGGATTTCAATCAGGGGACGAGTCAACAGATTCCACGGATTCCTCCCACAAAAGAGACGACTTCTTCCCCACAGCAGAGGAGATGTCTGAAAACAAAGCATCCTCCGATGATGCATCAGATTCCAATGAAATACGCAAGAATCAGTTGCAGAAAAGTCCAACATTGACAATCAGACGTTTAAAATTTAGAGAAGAATCGGAAGACTCAGATAATAATGAGTGCCAATATAAACAAAAAGCACAATTTCAGAGGATGCAAGGGAGAAGAAAAGGCTGAAACCATCCAAAGAGGGGATGGTGGAAGAACTTTTAATGAAGCGAGAGGAGGGATGGACAGGGGGAGGGGTGCGGGAGGGATGGGTAGACAGAAGGACGGAGGAATGGGCGGATAGAAGGATGAACGGATAGAGGGATGGGTAGACTCAGGTTCTCTCCGGGTGCTCCGGTTTGACACCATACAAAAGCATCCACCGCCTTAATTGGTCTCTCTAAATTGCCCCTTGTGTGTGTGCTTGCTTGTTTGTCTTGTGTGTTTGGTTGTTTGTCTTGTGTGTGTGTGTTGCCTTTCTAAATTCATTTTAGCTTCTCTCCGGGTGCTCCGGCTTGCCTCTTTAGAGGGAAAAGCTTCCCAAACTTCTTATTTCAACGATGAAGCTCCTCAAGCATCAACAGGATGTGAAACAGAGTATATTATTAAGAGCTGAGTGATGACTATATAATAGTAAATATTCACTCATATTTACTATAAACTTTACAACATAATATAATGCTGACTGTAAATATACCTTTTAATCTCTTCTCAGTTTTCCAGGGCCTCCTGCCCTCAGACTGATCTTCACCTTTTCTTTTAGCTGTTATTCCTGAATCACTGTTATAAATATATATTTATATCTATATTTATAGCAGTGACATTTGACAACATTATCATTGCTGAATATCATGCTGTGTATTGCACACACTCTGGCCCAATACTCACACTTCCTCTCTTCAAAAGAGTTTTTGAAAGCAGAATCAGTTACGGAGGGAGAACAGATTATTTCAAACAACTGAAATATTTCGTTCCCCCTGGTAACTTTGGCAAATTGAAAGCAAACGTTCCCAAATTTACAGGATTGGTTGTCCATGATGAGAGGAGTAAACGCAGTTGAAGACTTGCTGGTAAATGAATTAGTTACCATGTTATAGATGGGAAACAGATTATTTCAAACAGCTGAAATATTTGGTTTGCCACCCATAACCTTGGGAAATAAAGACCAAATGTTTTCAAATTCTCAAGGATGGATAGTTGTGTCTGTTGGAAAGATGGAGTGACCTAAATTTAAAGAAAATTCGTTAGTCCCATGTTTTCTGAAAGCATTTTATCTTTTGAAAAGAGAGATTACAAGAATTATGTTAAGGAAATTAACATAAATGCTGGAATGTAATATTTTCAGCCCCAAAACGACATTAACTATCAAAAATTAGCAATTTGAAATCTATTTTATCCACTAATCTGATGTATTTTACATTAGAACAGAATTTGACAGAAAGCCTATACTCCCATCTTTTCAAGAAGTCTAATTTTTGGTGTCCTGCTATCCAGCTTTAATTTTTTATATTGGCAATAAAACATTATGAATACACACAACGATTTTACCTCGGATATGACGTCAAACCCAACTCAGAGTTTCTACTTCCTTTTTGCTCCATTTGGTTAATTTTCTCTCTACATCGGGCTTTTTGACAGCATAATTGTGATGTTTGTTCTACTGTTAAGAAAATATTTATACAGGAGGGAAAAAGTTATCAAAATGATTCTCATACAGAAAGCTTCATAAATTAAGACGACAACCTGCATCCAAACACTGGAGTTTAAGAGACTCTGTGAACGTTTCTTCAGCTAACGGCACAGTGATAAACTTCCTCTGAAGCTGGACAGAAGACATTGTTCATGGGAAACAGTAGCACACTTAGCAAAACAAACCAGCGCCATCTTGTTTTTCTTCTTCTTCTGTGGAGTTTTATGACTGTTGGGATTCATTTTGTTGCATTACAGCCACTTTCTGGACTGGATCATCATCACAGCTAAAGATTTCTCAGACAGTGCCAGATCTCTTCAAAGAACATAGAATCTTCTATTCCACTTTATTTAAATAAAATAAATAAATAAATACTATATTAGAATTGCAGTTCTCTGTGATTTCATGGGTAGACCTAATATTGTCCTCTGACTCAAATTGTTCTTCACAACAACACCAAATAAGAACCTTCCAATATTAAAGAGTAATAGTAAGAAATTCTAATTCTCTACTCTTATCCCTCAGTTGTCCGCGGCAAAATACGCGTGTGCTTGTTCAGCGCCCTTATCTAGACAATTACGGATGCCCCAAACCCAGACACAGTCAGGACTGCAGCTAATATGTTCCCAGATTCAAACTCTTCTTTTGACAAATCAAAATGAAGCTGTGAAAAAGTTCATGTCATAAAGTTAAAACTGTTCCAATCTGAGGGTTAAAGTATGACTTTCAGGGAACACATAAAGAAGTAGCAAATACAGGTGAATAATGCATTAAAAGCAACATTTATAGAGATGTCAGAATAAATCTGAGTTTACAAGGAGCAGGAGGAAAAGTCAGAGTTAAGAGATAATTATGTGTAGATTTAGAATTTCTGACTGTTACTGTAATATAGGAAAAGTTCTTAGTTGGTGTTGTTGTAAAGAACCAGTGAAACATGTTGCAGGACGTAGGAGATATGAGTCAGAGGACAATGTTACCCATGGATTTGCAGAGAACTTTAATACTTATATTGTACTTGTTTTATTTAAATAAAATGGAGGAAAATATTTTTTGTTTTTCAAAGAGAACTGGCGCTGTATGAGAAATCTTTAGATGTGATGATCGTAGGATCCACAAGGTGGCGATACTTTCTTCAGCTGCAGAATATGCCAGCAAAAGACAAACCGTGGCTCAAGGAAAACATTGCTTCAGGAAAGCCAAGAAGATTTTAAAAGAGTCCTCACACCCACCTGACAATTTGTTCCAGGTGGCTGCAGATAGAGAAGCATTAAAACAAGAACAAACAGACTGAAGGTCAGTTTATACCCAGTAGCCATAAGAGCATTAAATGCCAC
Source organism: Gambusia affinis (assembly GCF_019740435.1). Lineage (NCBI taxonomy): Eukaryota > Metazoa > Chordata > Actinopteri > Cyprinodontiformes > Poeciliidae > Gambusia > Gambusia affinis. The sequence continues at coordinate 6,990,603 of NC_057881.1, forward strand.
CTAGTACAATTTATTGCCCTATTTTAATTTAATTTTAATTCTATTTCATTTTTGAGACTTCATTTGTTTTTTTACTTTATGCATGCAAACGTTAAAAGACTTGCACAATTTACAATAGTATGCTATTCTATATAGAGAGCATAGCAGAGACAGACTTATAAATGGAAACACAAAAGCATTACTGACATAAAATATAATAACAAATAAAACTGCAACAAAGGGATATTTTAGGTTTAACATGCATCGGTGAGCATTAACATTTCAGTCAGGTATTTATATGTTTCAATATATTTTAGAGATTCCAAATACATTTACAATTCAGATTTTTTTTAAACTGGGGATATTCTTCGCTCTCTTTGCTTATGAATAAAGAATTTTGCCAGATAAAATATGAGATTACAACAGAGTTCTAGATTTTTCTTTTTCAATAATACTCCACATTTTTACACATCTCTAGAAACAGTTTCCAAAAGTGCAATCAGTTGTTTCTCTCGAGTATAATGTACATTTCTTCTAATGGTTTTTACAGCACTGTATAAACCAGCACCAGAACCCTCTTCAGTGCAAATCCAGCAATGGGTTTACTCTACGCACTAGTTCATTCATTACTGCACTGTGGTTTAAATGTCATTACTCTCTTGAATCCTAAAATTATTCAATATATGATATTATACTTTACCTTTGTAAGCAATATTACGCAACATTCTGCACTAAAATTCAAATATTCCTGCAGTAGCATTCAACAGGAAATTCCAGTTACAGTGTCTTTTTAAGCCATTAACTACATATCTGTATATTTAGAGATTAAATTAGTTTCAGCATTAAAATATAGTAATCTTTAATAAGACAGCAGCAGCAAAAAAAGACAAAAACAATATAACTAAGACAAGATACATATCAGGTTTAACGCCTATCAGAACAGATTAAACAAACAGGAAAGACAAGAGAGTTAGATTCTTTTGTACTCGCAAGGAGAGCAGACAGATGTGTTTACAGTTACATTCTCCTACCGCTCTGAAAACACATTTGTCCGCTCCTGGCTTTTTATTGCTTTCAGGATCCCTACCACAAAGAGCACTGCAACTCTAAAGGGTGGGGAAAACACTTCATCACATAGCTGCAGTGCAAATGTCCATCACTAAGTAAAACACATGGTATCTAAACACTAGATTATTCTGTTCCAGACACAGGGTGACACAGAGCAGGTTGTACATCTTCACGGCGACCAACAGGTTAAGGACGCCGAGGTTTCTGCTGAGCGATAAACGCTGTTGAAAACAGTTGTTTCTGGAAAGCAAAGTAATTCAACAACACAGGAACATTCTGTATGCTAAGATGAAACAAAACAAATAAAGGCATATAAGACAAGAACATTATAAAGGTCCATGAAACAACGACTATTTCATAATAATATATACACTTTACCTACCAATACACTCCAAATTATTGAAGACAATAATCACTTGTACAATCAAGAATAATAAATGCATAAAAAATGTAGTGAATATTACATTTTCTGTTCAGTCCAAAGGTATTTTAACTTATTTGAAAAGCTTTTACACAGCTAAAATAAGGCTGGTTGATATTTGAAACAAATAACAGCATCAGTTTCTATCTAGTTTTGCTTTAAACCTATCAAAGATTTTTCTTTATATACATTTTTGAGAATGCAAAGCAATAAAGGGAAAATTATAATTAGTACATAACAGCAGATTATATTTTTAATTACAAATGTATTAAAGTAAATCCCATCAACCCCACTCACTCTGTACATAGTACATAATAACACAATTAAATCCCTGCAGTCCAATCTTAATAGAATCTTCTGGAAAGGAGTCCATGTCCAGTCAAACTCTCTTAATGTCTCCCATACTGAATGGAGAAGTCTTTCAGGAAGAGCAGCAAATAGATCAACATTTGTGAATTAGCGGCTCCATAGATTTCCAGTTTTAAAGCATGAACCTTTTCACTGGAGAATATGGCAGCAAAAAACTAAATATCACTCAAGGAAAGAGTTTCAGGGATGCACATCTCCAAGTATCCAAATGTCAAGATCCAAAATAACACATTTGATAAGTTAAACACTTTCTCCCATTTTACAGAAAAGAAAGTCCTTCATTCTATAACTTTAGTTTTTATCCAAATTACTTTTATAGTAACTTTAACACAGCTCATACATGAAAAGTACTTTTACAGCTTTTCCCCTGTGTGACTCCTCATGTGCTCTTTAATATGATGTTTTAGACGAAAACACTTCCCACAGATCACACACACAAAAGGCTTTACACCTGTGTGAATCATCATGTGCTGAGTTAAAACTTGTTTTCCACAAAAACATTTTCCACAGGTCTCACATGAAAACGGCTTTTCACCCCTATGAGTTCTCATGTGAACTTTGAGAGTACATTTGTGAACAAAACGCTTTTCACAAATCGCACACTCAAAAGGCTTTACGCCTGTGTGAATCTTCATGTGCTCAGTTAAATATTGTTTTAGACGAAAACTTTTTCCACAGGTCCCACATGAGAAGGGGTTTTCACCGGTGTGAAACGTCATGTGCTTAGTTAATTGCAGTTTCTGCCGAAAACATTTTCCACAGTTCACACACGAAAAAGGCTTTTCCCCGGTGTGAATTGTCATGTGCTGAGTTAAAAAACATTTTAGACGAAAACATTTTCCACAGGACACACATGAAAACGGCTTGTCACCAGTGTGAATCTTCATGTGATCAGTTAAAGCCGTTTTCATACAAAAACCCTGTCCACAAGTCACGCACAGAAAAGGCTTTTCACCAGTGTGAGTCCTCATGTGCTGAGTTAAATTCCGTCTTTCAGGAAAGCTCTTACCACAGGTCCCACATGAAAACGGCTTTTCACCCGTATGAGTTCTCATGTGAACACTGAGAGTAGATCTTAAAGTGAAACGCTTTTCACAAATCGCACACAGAAAAGGCTTTTCACCTGTGTGAATCTTCATGTGCCCGCTTAAATATTGTTTTTGACGAAAACATTTACCACAGGTCTCGCATGAAAACGGCTTTTCACCTGTGTGAATCCTCAGATGCCGAGTTAATTGAGATTTTACTCTAAAACATTTTTCACAGTTAATACATGAAAACGGTTTTTCACCGGTGTGAATCTTTATGTGACCTGTTAAAGTACTTTTTTCACAAAAACTTTTACCACAGGTCCCACATGAAAATGGTTTTTCACCAGTATGAGTTCTCATGTGAGCATCAAAAACAGATTTGAAAGCAAAACGCTTTTCACAGATGACGCATGAGAAAGGTTTTCTTCTTTCCTGATTTTGGTTCTCAGATTCAGCAGCTTCCTGGAAGATGACTTTGTCATCTTGGTTAACCTGCAGAGGTTCCAACTCCTCCTTTTCCAGAGAGGAGCTCTTCTCCTGGCTGTGAACTTTATGTTCCAAGCAATCTGGACAAGAAAACAGAAAAAAGAAGAATTGTTAACTTTATTGTTGACCTCAATAAACATATTAAAGTAAATGATAGACGACTTTTAGCATGTCAGACTGAAATGAACAAAATAACACACTTGAAAACTCAAGAGTGCAGACAGATCAGTTGACATTTGGAAAATTATCAAATGACCAGATTTCATAAATTATTTTTTATTCATTATGAAATCATTTAGTGTAAGCATTAATGATATTTAAAAGTAAATGTTATTTTTAGATCTTACTTATTTTGGAGCTATTCTTTATTTTTATTACTTTGAAATATGTTAATATTTATTTTTTTGTCCACTCTATATTTTGGTGTTTTATTTGCAGTTTATTTGTATGCTGCCAATTAGTTATTTTATGTATTTCTTTAGAACTTTGGGTCCATTTTCTATAACTATAGGGACTGGTATAAGACCAGCATGCAGTAGGTTGGGCTTGTGGATTTCAACCAGGAAACAGTGAAAAGTTTGATCTTTGTTATTTGCTTGCCAAACTAGAAAAAATAAATCATAAATGCAACCTTCAAGTTTTATGGACATTGCACTTCTTCTGCCTGCGTACAAAGCATCACCTCAGTGCAGAAGTGGCTCGTTGACTGGATGTTTGACAAATAATCGCCACTACAATTTATTTAATATAAATCACTATTAAATTTTACACCACCAATATTATTTTTTATACTTCTTCCTTTACTAGTCTTGTGATGCAATGTTCATAATTCTGCTGTTTCCAAAAACAAGTCTCAGTAGTTACATAAGTGGGAGAGATAAAAAAAAGGAATTACAGCCAGTAGTACAGCTGAGGTACATTTTCTGTATATATAAATAAGCGATTTTCATAGCATTGTTGTGATGTCTGCATTCATTTGTCTAACAAAACATTATACAGGAACAGTTACTAAAAGATATTAACCTATTTAAACCCAATTTTTTTTCCTGCAAAGCATCCTATTATTACCCACCTGGAATATACTGGGAAAACTCTACAGCAGGAACGTCTCCCTGTTCCACCAGACCAAGCACTCAATTTTGTCTTGTCCTAAGCCAGTTTCAGGTAAGACATCATCTTATTTAAGCAATGCAGTGCACTAAGCACAGGCCACAATTTGTGGAAAAGGTTGCTTGTTGGGAGAATGGAAACTCTTTTTCAACTGCGGGAATGACGGTGACATTATTTTGAGGTATTTAATCTCAAAATAAACAGTGATGCAAACAGTGATGTAAAAAATGCTGAGTAATCATGCTCAGATTAGCATAAACATTAGTTCATCGCAGAAGTCTAAGAATCTAATGTTTCCCAACTCTTAAGTCTATTTCTTTAAATGCAAAATCAAGACAGAAAAACGGAAGAGTACATTTCCCCCCAAAAGTCAGACATTATCCAGTTTTTGGCTTCTGAAACTCTGAAATTTTCAACTCAAAACGTTTCTGGAAAAAACAAGAAAATTTCTTAGACTAATATGACAATTTCTGAGTTTTTTATTGGAAATGTACAATAGCTCTGATGCACTGCCAATAGAATAATAAAATGTCGGCCACTACGAGGAGGAAAGAAAAGAAAACAGCTTCCTGTCCAGGGAAGGCACGACAGACTCAACGGGCTGGTTGTCATGCTTACATTTCCTCTTCCTACGACAAAAAGATGCATGCGGTGATGAAACTCTCATTATATATCTTAAATAGAAAACCCCGTAAAGGATATTTGTACAAAAATAATTTACTTATATGTGTTTACAAAATAATTTTACTGATTCCCTCTCGAATAATCCAGCAGTAAAAAGTTCTGGCCATGTGATCCATTCACACGACCTAGAAAGAAAATGCATTACTTAGAGAAGACAACCTATTATTTTTGTTTTGAAACGTTAACTGGCCGCCATAACAACACTTTTAGAACTTCGGGAAGTTAGAAAACATGTCTGGCACCAATCGTTGCCTGTGGGATTGAGGGGGTTAAAACCTTAAACTGCCTCCAAAAGCTGGTGTTTCCTACCTATTCGGTGTAAAATTATCTGGGGGGTTCGGGAAAAATCCAGCAGTCTGCGCGGGCCATCCATCTCTTCCTCCTATTTGACGATTATTTCTTTAAATTGTTTTTGTTACTTCAGTTAGCAGCTTGTTGATAAACTCGTTTAAACTGGATTGAAGTTTTCTTCTTCTACTACTACTACTACTTCTTCTTCGTCGTTTTATTGGTGGTTGGCAGAAAACTTTAAGTAGTATTACCGCCACCTACTGATATGGAGTGTAGCTCGATTAAAGACATTTTTTAAACACTCGCACATTAAAAAACGGACCATGGCCCGGTCCCAATGCTCACTCTGTGAAGTGTGGATTCAGTCAAGTGCACATATGGGTTCGACTGCGCAAGTTATAAGCCTGCAAACATGTGAGGATTGGGTCAGTACGCCCCTGTGTCCTAACTTTGACATCCAACAGGACAGGTCCCTGTTTAGCCATTTGTGCTTAAACAGCGACCTGTTTCAGCACAAAACAAATCATTTGAAATTTACAATAAAGGTATTTTTGCTTTCCTAAATCATTGTTGGAGATATTTGATCGAGATTTATCAACTATCAGAAATTTTAAATCAACACATAATTATCTCTTTCCCCTGAGACATTCCTCAGCTCCTTGTACACTAACATTTATTCTGACATCTGTATAACGATGCATCGTTTGATGCATTATTCCTCTATCTGCTGCTTTATGTGTTCCCTGAAAATTATACCGTAAACCTGAGATTGGAACAATTTTAACTGCATGTCAACATTAACTTTTTATAGCCTCATTGATATTTGTCTAATAGTAGATAAATTGGATCCAGGAACATATTAGCTATGCTCTGAAGATCCTGGCTGTACTGTGAAACATTGTTGCTGGTTTGGGGGAGTGTCTGGGTTTAGGGCATCTGGGGGTCTGTGGCCCTCATCTGGAGCTTCCACCAGCAGCAGCATATGTTGCATTTAGAGGAGAGTGCAGTTGTTCCAATTTCCTTCATGTTATTAGAACTAAGACGAGAGAAAAAGTCATTTATGGAAATCAGTCACACATACTTTGTGCAATCAATGCATGAAAATTAGTTTGTGAGGAATCTTGAACTTTCTTTAAAGTACAAACAAATTTTATTTCATTTGAAAAGGTTTTAAATAGGTACAGTAAGACTGGGTAATATAACTTGAACTAACTGAGAGCATCAGTTTCAACCTCATCTTGCTTTAAAGACAAACCTATCAGAATTATATTTTGTATAGATTAATTAAAAACAATCACCCATTCCAGTACGTTCCATTTCTTATTTTAAAAAAAACTGTAAAGGTAAACCCCCAAAAAAGTCAATCCTGCTAGTCCAATCTCATTAGGATGTTTTGTCAGGGAGTTCAGGACCAGTCAGACGCTGTTGATGTTGCCTGTACTAAACATTACTAAAATGAACAATTTTCCCTCAGAATAATAACAGCTCATAGATCCATGTCTTGTTTGGATTCTCCATAGTTTTTCAGTTTTTAAGAATGTTGCGCGACAGAAACTGCGAGCAAAGAAAAAAAATTCAGGGTTGCTCATCACTGAGTAGGTGACAAGTCATACAAGGAAAATACTTCTACAACTTTTCACCTAAGTTGCTCCTCAGGTGCAGAGTTAAGTCGCACTTTTGACGATACCTTTTTCCACAAGTCACACATGAACACAACTTTTCACCAGTGTGAATCCTCATGTGTCGAGTTAAATGCTGTTTTTGACGGAAATATTTTCCACAGATCCCACATAAAAACGGCATTTCATCAGTATGAATTCTCATGTAAACAGTGACAGATGATTTGAAAGTGAAACGCTTTCCACAGGTCGCACAAGAAAATGGCTTTTCACCGGTGTGACTCCTCAGGTGCTGGGTTAAACTATGTTTTTGACAAAAACCTTTTCCACAGGTTTCACATGAAAACACATGTGAATCATCATATGCTTGGTTAAATTCTGCCATAAAAAAGGTCATTTTTTTCTCTACATAAATAAGCCATTCTCACAGCTAGTAGTGAAGTTTGCGCTCATTTATCTGATATCAAAACATTTATTCGGGAAAAGAACATTTACTAAAATGATCCTCATACAGAAAGCTTCATACATTTAGACCTTAACTTGAATACAAACGCTGTGTTTCCTACCTATTCGGTATAAAATTATCCGGGGCCTCCGGGAGAAATCCAGCAGTCTGCGATGATCATCCATCTCTTTCTCCGACTGGACGAGGATTTTTTTAAACTCTGTGAATGTTTCTTCAGCAGCAGTTAACTGATCGTTGATAAACTCGTTTAGACAAACTCTCGAAAGTTGAACTCGAAAGTTCAACAAAAAAGTTCTTCCTCCCGTTCTTCTTCTTTGGGATTTTATGACTGTCGCCATTCGCATTGTTGCATTACCGCCCCCTTCTGGATAATACGAGCAAATAAGGTAAAATATCTATTTTCTTCAAGGACTCTAAAACCGAGACTGATGGTGGACAACCCATCGGTTAGAGAGTTAGTCTTTTTCCAACTTTTGTCACTTAATCCTGACAAATAAAAGTCAGTAACCAAGCAGTTTTCAACACATTCTGTGTATTTAGAAGTTTTTATTGCCAATAAAAGAAGATTGAAATTGGATGATGGTAGGGGACAAAAAAGTCGACTTCCTGAAATGATCAGAGTTGGGTTTCTGGAAAATCCTGTTCTAATCTAAAATATAACAGATTACCAGATAAAAGAAATTTCTAATTACATAACCATTGGTGACATTATTTGCCAAAATTATGAGTGGAGAACTAAATATTTTAGCTGCATGAAATAATCTGTTTCCCTGCTCAACGCTGTTTGGATGGAGGAAAGGTTATTTCAGGCGTCTAAAACATTTGGTAACTTTGGCAAATAAAGAGTGAATGTTACCAAATTCACAGGATTTGCTGTTGATGATGAGAAGAAAAAACACAATTAAAGACTTGCTGGTAAATTAATTAGTTCCCATGTTATAAAGGGGGGAAAATTATATAGGGAAGCAAAAATTATTGGTCCCCAGCCAGCTTCTCTCCTCTTATATGGCAACGAAAAATTATGAATACAAACAATGTGTTGGAAGCAGTGTTCTACAGATTATATCCTGCTATATATTGTTACTGCCAAACATCAGAATATATATTGTGACATGAATTTTATGCCATATTGCACATCCCTACTCTTTAGTAAAGAAAAATGCAAATCAGTCCCTCTGTATGTTATTATAATGTTCTGGAAAGGAGTTCATGTCCGGTCAAACTCTCTAAATGTTCCTTGTATTGAATGTAGGAGTTTTCAGGGATGCAAAATGACAACAAATAAATCAATGTTTGTGGATTGGAAGCTCCACAGATTTCCAGTTTTTAATTATGCACTTTGTGCTGCTCAGTATATAAAAATGAAGGTATCTTTCAAGGAAAAGGCCCAAGTATCCAACTGTCAAGATCCACATTATGACATTTAGTAAATTACATTAAACTATTTCTCCAGGTTGACAAGGTTCTGTGTTTTTTAGACTCCACTAAAGCTTTTGATTAAACTATTTTTTAAATTGTGCCATGCTAGTGTGCCCAAATATACAGTAAGATGTCTGTCCTATTGGTATGCTAATCAAACTATGCAGGTCAAATGGGACAACTGTATGTCTGCATCCTTTCATGTCAGCAATGGAGTCAAGGAAGCATTTTTAATTTTAAATGAATGACCTCTCTAACCGGTTAAACTTGTGTAGAACTGATTGTAAGATTGGAGATACAATTATTAATCATTTAATGTATGCTGATGACCTGGTGGTTTTTAGTCCAAGTTCAGCTGGTCTTCAGAAGCAGCTTAATGTCTGATCAGCATATGATGTTAAATTCAAACCATCAATAAGTCTCATTTTAATTTGTCACACTTAATAGGAAATAAAGAGTATTTTCACATTTCAAGCTATCTAGTATTTTATTGAATGTCTCAACTGAAGCAAAATATCTTTGTCATGTTTGTTTGTGGTGAATCTTTCATTTTATTTAAATTACAAATGCATTTATTTCATTTGAAAAGATTTCAATTAGGTAGAGTAAAACTGGTTAATATAAATGGAAAAAAATGAAATCAGTTTCAATCTCATTTTACAAAACTATCACAAATACATTTTTTGCAGAGTTTTAGAAAAAAAACTTAACCATTGTATACATTCTATTTTTGATTTTAAAAAACTACAAAACTAAACCCACAAACTCTCTATTGTACAGAATAATACAAATCAATCCCTCAGGTCCAATCTTGTCAGAATGTTCTGGAAGGGAGTCCATGTCCAGTCAAACTCTGTTAATGTATGAAATAGTCAGTGGGCCCCCATGCCTCTTCATCTATCAGCATCAGTACTGGCACTCCTCAGGGCTGTGTGCTGAGCCCTCTGCTCTTCACGTTGTACACACACAACATACAGTTTGACATAAACAGTTTGTTAATACAATAACATACAGTTTATCATTATTGTTTTATGATACAGAAAATGCCCCAAAAAGCAAAAAAAAAACAACAAAGCGTCTCTGAAGGAAAATGTGTCATGGTTTCACATCTCCAAGTATCTAAATGATCACATTTAACAAATTCAACAATTTTCAGCTTTATAGACATGAAACCCCTCCAGTCTTTCCTTCTAGTTTTTAACCAAATCAATTCTATAGTGAACCTCAACATTGGAGATGTATGGAAAATACTTCTACAGCTTTTCACCTGTGTGAATCATCATGTGCCGAGTTATGCTGGGTTTGTGACGAAAACCTTTTCCACAGTTCACACATGAAAACGGCTTTTCACCAGTGTGAATCATCATGTGCTGAGTTAACTGCTGTTTTCGGCAAAAACTTTTTCCACAGTCCACACATGAAAATGGCTTTTCACCAGTGTGAACCATCATGTGCTGATTTAACTGCTGTTTTCGGCAAAAACTTTTTCCACAGGCCACACATGAAAATGGCTTTTCACCAGTGTGAACCATCATGTGCTGATTTAACTCCTGTTTTCGGCTAAAACTTTTTCCACAGTTCACACATAGAAACGGTTTTTCACCAGTGTGAATTATCATGTGCTGATTTAACTGCTGTTTTCGGCTAAAACTTTTTCCACAGTTCACACACGAAAACGGTTTTTCACCAGTATGAGTTCTCATGTGCTGAGTTAAATTATGTTTTTTACAATAACTTTTTCCACAGTTCACACATAGAAACAGCTTTTCACCTGTGTGAATTATCATGTGCTTAGTTAACTCGTGTTTTTGTCTAAAACGTTTTCCACAGTTCACACATGAAAACGGCTTTTCACCTGTGTGAATTATCATGTGCTTAGTTAACTCGTGTTTTCGACTAAAACTTTTTCCACAGGTCACACATGTAAACAGCTTTTCACCAGTATGAGTTCTCATGTGATCAACAAAAACAGATATGAAAGCAAAACGCTTTTTACAGGTCACACATAAGAAAGGTTTTCTTCTTTCCTGATTTTGCTTCTCAGCTTCAGCAACTTCCTGGAAGACGTCTTGGTTCCTGTTTGGTTCTGATTCAGTGTGGTCTGTTTGCTCGTCAACAGGAACCATCATGAAGGTATCAGTCTCCTGTTTTAATTCAATCTGTTCTTCTCCCTGACTGCAGTAAACGTCTTTCTCTTCCACTGTTATCTTCTGGTGTTCTAGAACCTCCTGCTCTAATTTTATTTGCTGATGCTCTAGAACCTCCTGCTCTTCTTTTATATGCCGATTTTCGGTCCATTCCTGTTCTTGTTTCACCTGCAGAGGTTCTAACTCCTCTTGGTCCAGAGTGGATCTCCTCTCCTGCTCACATAGCAACTCCTTACAAATGTTATGTTGCTGGCAATCTGGAGAAGAAAACAGAAAAAAAGAGGAATTGTAAACATTACTGAAGTGAATAAATAACAGACTTTCAAAGTTTAAAATAGAAATCACCAAATGAACACACCTGAAAATCAGAGTATAGACATTTAGAAAGATCAGTTCACAAATTCAGCTGACATTTGGAAAATTATCAAATTAAAAAATATTTGTTATTCATTGTAGGCATTATCTGCTGAACGCAGCTGAGACAGGCACCAGCAATATTTTACCCCATTAATGAAAAGAAAATGGCTGATTGTCATTATTGTTCACATAACATAACAAATCATTGTATGTTTAAAAGTACATTTTTATTCAAGTATTTTCTATCTTGAAGCTGTTTATTTTCTATTTTCATTACCTTGAACTTTGAGATCAATTTTAGGTTAATTGTCTTTTTTGTTTCTTTACTTTTAAAGAAACAAACAAAATCCTCACCCAAGAATACAGAATCTTGACAGTGGGTTTCAGTTATTGGTGTGAAACTGTGGAATGAATTGAATGATGAAAGTTATGTCCTTTCTTGGTGAGCTTTAAAATGGAAAATGATAAAATATTATGTTGTTAAGTACATTCATATATGTATTGTGAAAATATCTTGGTAGGTTGTTGGGTATAAAATAGGATGGGCAAAAATAAGCTTGACTTTAGTCTACTCCTATTTTGCGGACAGTTTACCAAAATAAAGTGGTTGATTGACTTTCTATAAGTACAGGGACTGGAACAGGACCAGCATGCACTGGGTTGGGCCTGTGGGTTTTCACTAGAACAGGAGAGGAAAACTTTGGCCTTTGTAATTTGTTTGCCAAACTGGAAAAAATACACCATAAAAACAATCTTCCAAGTTTTTTGGACATTAAACTTCTTTTACCTACGTACGAAGCTTCACCTCAGTGCAGCGGTGGCTTGTTGACTGAACTTTTATAAGATATTTGGTTTAAGAAACAATCGCCACTACAATTTATTATAAACTTTACAGCTACTAACACAACTGATATTGTTTTATGCTGCTTGATTTACTAGCCTTGAGCTGCATTGTTCACATTTCTCCTGTTTACGAAAGTAAGTTTGATTAGTTAAAGGAGGAAGAGACATAAAAAAGGTAATTTTCTCTCTACATAAATAAGCCATTCTCACAGCGTAATTATGATATCTGCGTTCATTTATCTGATAACAAAACATTTATACGGGAAAAGAACATTTACTAAAATGACCCTCATACAGAAAGCTTCATACATTTAGACCTTAACTTGAATACAAACACTGGTGTTTCCTACCTATTCGGTATAAAATTATCCGGGGAGTCCGGGAGAAATCCAGCAGTCTGCGATGATCATCCATCTCTTCCTCCGACTTGACGATGATTTATTTAAACTCTGTGAATGTTTCTTCAGCAGCAGTTAACTGATCGTTGGTAAACTCGTTTAGACAAAATCGAAAATTCAACAAAACAAATCATGCGCCATCTTGTTTTTCTTCCTCCTATTCTTCTTCCTTGGGATTTCATGACTGTCGGCATTCACATTGTTGCATTACCGCCCCCTTCTGGATAATACGAGCGGGTGACGTATCTTGCCCAAGGACCATCTACTGGGATGAAACATAAAGCGGTAAACATGCTAAAGAAAAACTCAAAACTTTTAAATGAAACACTGCATTTTATTAGCTTCTAAAACATTAGTGTAACTTTCAGATCTATCTAAATACACATAAGTCATTTCAATATATATATAAAAATAGACAGTAATCTTTAACAGAAGACAGCTCAGCAGGAAAGACTAAAATGTTATTACAACTAAATTGAGGGAAACGGCAAAATTATTGAAGACAATCACACATACTTTGACAATCAATGCATAAAAATTAGTGTATTGGATTCTGCATTTACTGTAAACTACGAATTGATTTTATTTATAATTAATTAGGTAGTTAAGACTGGTTAATATAATTTGAAACAAATAAAAGCATCAATTTCCACCTTGTTTTGCTGAAAAGACAAACCTATCAGATATTTTTTTTTACAGATTTGAGAACACTTATATAAATGTAGATATCAGCTGGCAAAAGTTCTTTACTTGACAATATTAGATTAGAATCTGTACAAAAATGAATCAGGTGTTTAGCAAACAGCGAGTTTTTATCTGAGACGTCTGCATTCATGTCACCCATAACAACTACGTTATGGTGAAGAATAAAATGACAAATTAGGCCTCTTCATTACAATATGTTTTTGTGCTCTAATTATTACCCGAGTGATTTCTAATGTGAACAGTTAAGACATTTTTCATTCAAACCTTTTTCAAAAATCAGACACCAAAAAGGCCTCTTATTTGAGTGAATTACAATATGATTAAGTAAAACAAGTTTTTGCCTGAAATATTTCCCACAAGTCACACATTAAAAAGGGCTTTTCCCCAGTGTGAGTTCTCATATGAGCATCAAAAGCAGATTTGAAAGCAAAATACTTTCCACAGGTCACACATGAAAATGGCTTTTCACCTGTGTGAATCGTCATGTGAAGTGTTAAATGGCGTTTCTGAGTAAAACACTTGCCACAGTTCACACATAAAAAAGGCTTTTCACCTGAGTGAATCGTCATGTGCTCAGTTAAATATTGTTTGCAACTAAAGCTTTTCCCACAGGTGATACATGATAAAGGCTTTTCTCCTGTGTGAGTTCTCACATGAACATTGAAAGCAGATTTGAAAGCAAAACATTTTCCACAGTTCACACATGAAAAAGGCTTTTCGCCTGTGTGAACCATCATGTGACTAGTTAAAACATGTTTTTGGCTAAAATATTTTCCGCAGGTACCACATGACAGGCTTTTTCTTATATGTTCTCATATGACTAAACAGATTTGAAAGCAAATGTGCAGATCACATTGAAAGGCTTTTCCTCTGTATGACATCAGAAGTGAAAAATGTTGAAAAAAACATTTACCACGAGTCATGCATGAAAACTGATTTTCAGCCATATGAGTTCTCATGTGAGTCTCAAAAGCAGATCTGAAAACAAAACACTTTTCACAAATGACACATGAGAAAGGTTTTCTTCTTTCCTGATTTTGGTTCTCAGCTTCAGCAGGTTCCTGGAAGATGACTTGGTTCTTCTTTGGTTCTGATTCACTGTGGTCTGTTTGCTCATCAACAGGAACCATCATGAAGTTATCAGTCTCCTTTTTTATCTCAAGCTGTCCATCTCCCTGACTGTAGTAACCTTCTTTCTCATCCACTTTTATCTGCAGACTTTCTAGATTTTCTTCTTTTATCTGATGATCTTCTGGCTCTTCTTGTTCTTGTTTCACCTGCAGAGGTTCTAACTCCTCCTGGTCCAGAGAGGATCTCCTCTCCTGGTTATAAACGTTACACTTCAGGGAATCTGGAGAAGAAAACAGGGAAAAAGACGAATTAACTTCATTGAAGTAAATTAAAAACCTTCATCATTTAAGAAAGAAGGCACCAAAAAAACAAACACCTGAAAATTCAAGAGTTTGAAAGAGACATCACATATAGTTGACCTTTAGATTTCTAATTGTTGTCCTCATGTATGAAAATGAACATGCATAAAAAACATGCATGCAAATTTGCTCATCTTTCCTTTACATATACAGAAATAAATCTGTGGTTTTTTAATAAATACATTTGTAAATTAGTTTATATACCCAGAAAACTTCCACCATGTCTCCCAGTAACTAAGGCAATTGTCCTTGTATTTCAAGAGCTCCAACGAGAATAACTCTACATTTTATTTAGAACAGGGATGCCCAAAGCCTCAAAGGCCGGCATCCTGTACGTTTTGGTACGCTCCCTGGTTTAGCACACCTGGATCCAATGATGGCTCATTAGAAGGCCTAAGAAGAACACCGACATGCTACCACCAGGGAGAGAACTAAAACGTGCAGGATCCTAGACACATTTTAATGTATTTAGAATTTGGCTTAAAGTTGATTTTCCATATTTGTGTCTCACATTTTCACAACAGATAAAAGGTTTGCGTATATTTATACAAACTTTCACACGTGTTCAATTTTATACCAGCCAGCTTTTGCATAAAACATGTGAAAACACACTTCATACATTAAAATGATTTATTCCTCATATTCTTTTAGTTATTATTAGTTATTGTTATTTTAAAATACATTTTATTATGTTTAGTTGTTTTAACAGAGCACTACTATATTTAGACAAACACAAATGTCATAATTTTTTCCTCTGCTTATTTGACTTGATCCGAGTTACAGATCCTGAGTATCAGGACTGCTTTAACAGTGATGTTGCACAATCTGAAGGATAATAAAATATTAGTCAGCAATGACGACTGAAGCTCTGCTGTTAACATCCAGATTATGTTTTTCTTTATTTGTTAACAAACAAACCTTTTACAGTGTAAATGGTAATGTAAAAACAGTATTAATGTTTTATATTACCATTGTCATAAACCTGGTTTACTTTTCTCACCAGTAATAATAAATTTCACACATTACCCTTTTCACATTTCCAAACAGGAAACATCAACTGTTTTAAAACTTTACTGCTTTTAGCTTTAGATTAACTGGCATGAGCATTAAAATGTACATTGATTTTAAATCAATACCAATCAAAATAGAATTACTAGACCTACAAAGCAAACAGAATTTAATTTAATTTAGCGTTGTCTCAAATTTGACCTCAATTCTTACACTTCATGAACAAATAGTTTCTCTACCTTTGACATTTCCTGGAATCACTTTAGTCTTATGCTCTGATCTACATTGAGACATCAAGCATCTTGCACTTGTAACCACTATTTAATTTAATTAGCAATAAATTCAGTAGGAAAGTTACTTTTGTTCTAGGGTCACACAGGAGGATGATAAGCATATAAGTTTTAACAACTCAAGTTTATTTTTCTTTCCCCACAAAAAAAATAATAATCCAGGTAACAAAAATTACCTTAATAAAACCAAGGTATAAAACTTAAATTGCCTACCATTATAAAATAATCTAATATTTAGAAAAATTAGTGTAGGTTTTCTAAACTGTAAGTTTTTTTTCCCCTCCAGGTTGTCTTTTTGTGAGCTCTAGTGTCCCTATGAATAATTCTATAAATATGATTGTTTTAGAGTCAAATGAAAATTTCAACGTTGATAGACTAAATAGTTTCATTGTATTTTTTCCGAAATATTCAAGACTCTACCAGTAAAACGTCTCAGAATAATATACATGGCATTATAAAATCAAAAATGTGAATTTTTGATTTTATCTGTTTAAGCACCCTGGTTGTAACAACCTGGGTTGTTATTCTTCTTTCTACCTAATTAATTAGTTTGTTATTGACTTTTGGTCAATTATATTTCTTACGTATACATTGCAAATTGTACTTCGATTACAATTTGATAATATTATGTCTCCTTATTTCTTTTACTCCTCCTATAATTGATGTAGATACAAGGGTGTTATTTATAATGTATAAAGGTCTTGTTTATGTCATTTAATTAGCTCTACATCCTCAAGAAAATGAAAAATATGGTGCTTTAGAAGATAATTTATCTTTTACGGTGCCATTAATACCGAAATTTATAGTAAATAATAAAGAAGTTGCGGTGTTCTGATTTAGTAATGTAAATAGATTAGTTGTGTTATCACCCCCACGCCACTAGAGGCAGTAGCAAGCCCGAGAAGATGCGACTAAGGAGCAGATTTAGAAGTACACGGAAAGCTACAGTATTTGTTAAAAACTGTGAGCTGCGCTGAAGTAAATAAAAGAGAAAAGTTCCAATACACGCTGAGAGTGAAAATTAGTCCTAAAGATGAAGCTATATGAGACTGACAGTGGTCCGTCCCCGCCCTTTTCTGTATGCTGCAGCGATGTCCTTCTCCTTCGCCACCACTGCTCCTATCCCAACCTCAGGAAAGCACTACAGATGCAGGCAGATTAATATGCCGAAATGAAATCAAAGTATAATTTGTTCATTTCTGAAAAAAAAAAAAAAACAGAATAAATTGTACATAAAAATATTTCAAAATGATAGATAAAAAAACCAAAACAATAAAAAATAATGTGCCATTTTTAGGTGCACCTCATCTGCACTGCATTAATTCTACTGTGGCTTGAAAAGTAATAATACCCCTTGAACTTTTTCATATTTTGTCACATAACCACATTCGTAAATATATTGCATTGCAATTTTATGTGAATAACCGACATAAAGTGGGAAACAATTGTGAAGCAACACTGACCATGTGAACTTTGACTGGGCCATTCGACCACATGAATATGTTTTGTTTTCAACCATCGCATTGTAGCTTTGATTTAATGTTTAAGGTGGTTGTCGAGCTGGAAGGTGAACCTCCACTCAGCTGTATATTTTTCAAATATAACTCTCTGTACTTGTAAAGAGGGAAAAGCCAATAAGAAAAAAAGAACACAACGGAGATCACTGGCTTCATTTTCTCTCTACACAAATAAGCTGTTTTCACAATTGTGATGTCTGCGTTCATTTACCCGATAACAAAACATTTATACGGGAAAAGAACATTTACTGAAATGATCCTCATACAGAAAGGTGCAGATATTTAGACATTAACCTTCAAACAAACGCTGGTGTTTCCTACCTATTCGGTGTAAGATTATCTGGGGCCTCCGGGAGAAATCCAGCAGTCTGCGATGATCATCCATCTCTTCCTCCGACTTGACGATGATTTATTTAAACTCTGTGAATGTTTCTTCTGCAGCAGTTAACTGATCGTTGAGAAACTCGTTAAGATACTTCTAGAGAACATTCAACACAACAGACCATGTGCCGTCCTCTTCTTCTTCGGAGTTATATGACTGTCAGCTTTCATGTCATTGCATTACCGCCATCTTATGGATTATGTGATGATCACATCTAAAGATTTCTGATACACTTGTCTCTGAAAAACGTAAAATCTTTTCTTAGTAATAATACAAGACAGAAAGAGAAGAGAGAAAAGCAGAAAAGAGAAAAATCAGACTAAACAAATACAAATTTCTTACATCTTTGAAGTAAAAGGTTTTTTTATTATTCATGTTTTTACATAGAGTTAGACTTGTTAATATAATTTGAAACAAATAACAGTATCAGTTACAATCTCATTTTGCTTGAAAGACAAACCTATCAAAGACTTTTTTTTATAGATCATTTTGAGAAGGCACAACCATTAAGGAAAATTTACAGCACATTGTATTTTTGATTATAAATTTATTAAAGTAAATGACATCCACCCACCCACTCTTTCTCTATACAGGATAGAAGAATACAAATCAATTCCTCAGGTCCAATCTTGTCAGAATGTTCTGGAAGGGAGTACATGTCCGGTCAAACTCTGTTAATGCATGAAATAGTCAGTGGGCCCCCATGCCTCTTCATCTATCAGCATCCGTACTGGCACTCCTCAGGCTGTTCTGAGCCCTCTGCTCTTCACGTTGTACACACACAACATACAGTTTGACATAAACAGTTTGTTAATACAATAACATACAGTTTATACAGTTTAAAAAAAACGAAGCATCTCTGAAGGAAAATGTGTCATGGTTTCACATCTCCAAGTATCCAATTGATCACATTTACAAAAACAACAATTTTAAGGTTTATAGACATGAAACCCCTCCAGTCTTCCATTCTAGTTTTTAAACAAAACAATTCCATAGTGAACGTCAAAATAAGACAAGTATGGAAAATACTTCTACAGGTTTTCACCTGTGTGACGCCTCATGTGCCGAGTTAAACTGTGTTTGTGACTAAAACTTTTTCCACAGTTCACACATGAAAACGGCTTTTCAACACTGTGAATCATCATGTGCTGAGTTAAATGCTGATTTTGTCTAAAACTGTTTCCACAGGTCACACAAGAAAACGGCTTTTCACCAGAGTGAATCATCATGTGCCGAGTTAACTCCCATTTTCGACCAAAACTTTTTCCACAGGTCACACATGGAAGCGGCTTTTCACCAGAGTGAATCCTCATGTGCTGAGTTAGACAATTTTTTTGACTAAAACTGTTTCCACAGTTCACACAAGAAAACGGCTTTTCACCAGTGTGAATCCTCATGTGCCGAGATAAATTCTGTTTTTGACTAAAACTTTTTCCACAGTTCACACAAGAAAACGGCTTTTCACCAGTGTGAGTTCTCATATGAGCAACAAGAACAGATTTGAAATTGAAATGTTTTTTACAGATGACACATGAGAAAGGTTTTCTTCTTTCACTCTTTTGGTTCTCGGCTTCAGCAGCTTCCTGGAAGATTTCTTGGTTCTTGTTTGGTTCTGATTCAGTGTGGTCTGTTTGCTCATCAACAGGAACCATCATGCAGGAATCAGTCTCTTGTTTTAGCTCAAGCTGTTCTTCACCCTGACTGCAGTAAACTTCTTTCTCATCCACTTTTATTTGCTGATGTTCTAGATCTTCCTGCTCCCCTTCTATCTGCTGATTTTCAGTCCATTCCTGTTCCTGTTTCACCTGCAGAGGTTCTAACTGGTCCTTGTCCAGAGTGAAGCTCCTCTCCTGCTTACATATCTGCTCCTCATAAACGTCATGTTGCAGGCAATCTAGACAAGAAAACACAGAAAAACAAATTGTTGACTTTATTAAAGTAAACGAGAGAAGAATTTCACTGTTTAGTACAGAAACCACCAGATAAACTATTGTTCCCTGATTGCACTATTCTGACTGATTGCTGATTTCAGATTTTTAAAATGTCTGACCTGCCAATTCCTATTTTGACTAATACATTTTTTTTTATCTGATATGTTGCTAAATATTGCAAGAAAGTCACTCAATTGGCAACAGTGAGGGAACTATTAACTGCAAATGTGCAAATATGACCTGTTGGGGCATTACATTGTTTTTATTTGTTATGAAATTATGCATTGTAGGCATTATTGTTATTATTTAAGAGAACATATTATTATTGTAAAGTTTTTTTCAAGTTATTATTATATTTTAAAACTACTATTATTACTATCACTATTTCCTGCTACTTATTTCACTAGTCGTGCACTGCATTGTGTCTACACTGGCTGGAGAGGTATTCATACCCCTTGAACTTTTCCAGATTTTGTCGCATTCTGACCACAAACATAAATATAATTCTTTGGCATTTTACGTTTAAGACCAACATAAAAGTAAGGTAAGGTAATTTTACTTATATAGCACATTTTCAGCAACAAGGCATTTCAATGTGCTTTGCATGAATTAGAGGAAATACAGACAAATAGGCCTGTTGTGATAAATGATAAATTAATTAATCGTACGATAAATTAAAACTATCGATGTCATTTTAATTATCGGCTTTATCGTCTCTTCCAGCCTTTTTCTCTTTCTGTTGATGACGCTAAATGAAAAAGGCTCAACTCCGGTGCTCTCCACTGACCCTCCCTTCCTCATTTCCTCAGTGTAATGTCCAGGGCACACTACACCATCTTAGAGTGTAGTGTGCCCTAATGTGTCCCTTTCTCTTTTTATTTTATTAGAAACTGTGGAGTACTAATTTTAACCCAGAAAAGGAATTAGAACAAACTTGGAATCCAGAAAAACTACCTTAGCAACTACTTTTTAAGACTCCTACTCTTCCAAACCAGAAAAGGAATTAGACCAGAGGATACTTACTTACTTACTTATACTTATCTGCCAACCCTGAATACGAGTATCTGGTTTATTTACTTTGGATCAACATTTTTAGGTTTTTCTTCTTTTGCTCTTTCTTTTGGATTGTTATTTTCTTTGTATTTCCTTTTAATTCCTGTAAAGCACTTTGTATTGCAGTTTGAAGTTCACTACAGTGGGCCCATTTTCTCTAAGTATAGGGACTGGAACAGGACCAGCATGCACTGGGTTTTCACTAGACCAGGAGAGGAAACAATGAAAAATTTGGTCTTTATTATTTGATAACGGAATAAAATAACATTAAAACAATCCTCCTTCATTTATCTGATATCAAAACATTTATTCGGGAAAAGAACATTTACTAAAATGATCCTCATACAGAAAGCTTCATACATTTAGACCTTAACTTGAATACAAACGCTGGTGTTTCCTACCTATTCGGTATAAAATTATCCGGGGAGTCCGGGAGAAATCCAGCAGTCTGCGATGATCATCCATCTCTTCCTCCGACTTGACGATGATTTATTTAAACTCTGTGAATGTTTCTTCAGCAGCAGTTAACTGATCGTTGATAAACTCGTTTAAACAAACTCGAAAGTTCAACAAAACAAACCATGCGCCATCTTGTTTTTCTGCCTCCTATTCTTCTTCTTTGGGATTTTATGACTGTCGTCATTCACATTGTTGCATTACCGCCCCCTTCTGGATAATACGAGCAAATAAGGTAAAATATCTATTTTGCCCAAGGACTCTAAAACCGAGACTGATGGTGGACAACCCATCGGTTAGAGAGTTAGTCTTTTTCCAACTTTTGTCACTTAATCCCGACAAATAAAAGTCAGTAATCAAGCACAGTTTCCAACACATTCTATGTATTTAGAAGTTTTTATTGCCAATAAAAGAAGATTGAAACTGGATGATGGTAGGGGACAATAAAGTCGACTTCCTGAAAAGATCAGAGTTGGGTTTCTGGAAAATCCTGTTCTGATCTAAAATATGACAGATTACTGGATAAAAGAAATTTCTAATTGCATAACAACCATTGGTGACATTATTTGCCAAAATTATGAATGGGGAACTAAATATTTTAGCTGCATGAAATAATCTGTTTCCCTGCTCAACGCTCTTTGGATGGAGGAAAGGTTATTTCAAAATATCTTTGTCATGTTTGTTTGTGGTGAATCTTTCATTTTATTTAAATTACAAATGCATTTATTTCATTTGAAAATATTTCAATTAGGTAGAGTAAAACTAGTTAATATAAATGGAAAAAATGAAATCAGTTTCAATCTTTTACTCTCATTTAACAAAACTGTCACAAATACGTTTTTTGAAAGAACTCAACCATTATACACAATCTATTGTTGATTTCTTCTATAAGCATCAATACTGGCTCTCCTCAGGGCTGTGTACTGAGCCCTCTGCTCTTCACGTTGTACACACACAACATACAGTTTGACATAAACAGTTTGTTAATAATAACATACATCTTCTTACATCCCTATCCTTAGTGGGGTCGGGAGGAGCTGATGTCTATCTCCAGCTACGTCCCGGGGGAGAGGCGGAGTCACCCTGGACAGGTCGCCAGTCTGTCGCAGGGCAACACAGAGACATACAGGACACACAACCATTCACACACACACACTCACACCTAGGGAGAATTTAGAGAGACCAATTAACCTGACAGTCATGTTTTTGGACTGTGGGAGGAAGCCGGAGAACCTGGACAGAACCCACGCATGCACAGGGAGAACATGCAAACTCCATGCAGAAAGACACCGGGCCGGGAATCGAACCCAGGACCTTCTTGCTGCAAGGCCACAGCTCTACCAACTGCGCCACTGTGTAGCCCCAATAACATACAAAATATTCCAAAAAACAACAAAGCGTCTCTGAAGGACAATGAGTCCTGGTTTCACATCTCCAAGTATCTAAATGATCACATTTAACAAATTCAACAATTTTCAGCTTTATAGACATAAAACCCCTCAGTCTCTCATTCTAGTTTTTAACCAAATCAATTCTATAGTGAACCTCAACATTGGAGATGTATGGAAAATACTTCTACAGCTTTTCACCTGTGTGAAGCCTCATGTGCCGAGTTAGATTACCTTTTTGACTAAAACCTTTTCCACAGTTCGCACATAGAAATGGCTTTTCACCAGAGTGAATCCTCATGTGCTGCGTTAACTCCTGTTTTCGACTAAAACATTTTCCACAGTTCACACATGTAAACGGCTTTTCACCAGAGTGAATCATCATGTGCTGAGTTAAATCCCGTTTTCGACTAAAACCTTTTCCACAGTTTGCACATAGAAATGGCTTTTCACCTGTGTGAATCATCATGTGCCGAGTTAACTCGTGTTTTCGACTAAAACTTTTTCCACAGGTCACACAAGAAAACGGCTTTTCACCAGTGTGAATCATCATGTGCTGAAGTAGATCATTTTTTTGACTAAAACTTTTTCCACAGTTCACACATGAAAACGGCTTTTCACCAGTGTGAATCCTCATGTGCTGAATTAAACTCTGTTTTTGACTAAAACTTTTTCCACAATTCACACAAGAAAACGGCTTTTCACCAGTGTGAATCATCATGTGCTGAGTTAATTCCTGTTTTTGACTAAAACTTTTTCCACAGTTCACACATGAAAACGGCTTTTCACCAGTGTGAATCATCATGTGCTGAGTTAATTGGTTTTTTCGTCTAAAACTTTTTCCACAGTTCACACATGAAAACGGCTTTTCACCAGTGTGAATCCTCATGTGCTGAGTTAAATTCTGTTTTTGACTAAAACTTTTTCCACAGTTCACACAAGAAAACGGCTTTTCACCAGTGTGAATCCTCATGTGCCGAGTTAATTGGTTTTTTAGTCTAAAACTTTTTCCACAGTTCACACATGAAAACGGCTTTTCACCAGTGTGAATCATCATGTGCTGAGTTAATTGGTTTTTTCGTCTAAAACTTTTTCCACAGTTCACACATGAAAACGGCTTTTCACCAGTGTGAATCATCATGTGCTGAGTTAATTGGTTTTTTCGTCTAAAACTTTTTCCACAGTTCACACATGAAAACGGCTTTTCACCAGTGTGAATCATCATGTGCCGAGTTAAATTCTGTTTTAGACTAAAACTTTTTCCACAGTTCACACATGAAAACGGCTTTTCACCAGTGTGAGTTCTCATATGAGCAACAAGAACAGATTTGAAAGCAAAACGCTTTTTACAGATGACACATGAGAAAGGTTTTCTTCTTTCCCTCTTTTGGTTCTCGGCTTCAGCAGCTTCCTGGAAGATTTCTTGGTTCTTGTTTGGTTCTGATTCAGTGTGGTCTGTTTGCTCATAAACAGGAACCATCATGCAGGAATCAGTCTCTTGTTTTAGATCAAGCTGTTCTTCACCCTGACTGCAGTAAACTTCTTTCTCTTCCACTTTTATTTGCTGAAGTTCTAGATCTTCCTGCTCTTCTTTTATCTGCTGATTTTCAGTCCATTCCTGTTCTTGTTTCACCTGCAGAGGTTCTAACTGGTTCTTGTCCAGAGTGAAGCTCCTCTCCTGCTTACATATTTGCTCCTCATAAACGTCATGTTGCAGGCAATCTAAACAAGAAAACACAGAAAAACAAATTGTTGACTTTATTAAAGTAAACGAGAGAAGAATTTCACTGTTTGGTAGAGAAACCACCAGAAAAACTATTGTTCGCTGATTGCACTATTGTGACTGACTGCTGATTTCAGATTTTTAAAATGTCTGACCTGCCGATTCCTATTTTGACTAATACATTTTTTTATCTGAAATGTTGCTAAATACTGCAAGAAAGTCACTCAATTGGCAACAGTGAGGGAAGTAATGACTGCAAATTTGCAGATATGACCTGTTGGGGCATTACATTGTTTTTATTTGTTATGAAATTATGCATTGTAGGCATTATTGTTATTATTTAAGAGAACATATTATTATTGTAAAGTTTTTTTCAAGTTATTATTATATTTTAAAACTACTATTATTACTATCACTATTTCCTGCTACTTATTTCACTAGTCGTGCACTGCATTGTGTCTACACTGGCTGGAGAGGAATTCATACCCCTTGAACTTTTCCAGATTTGGTCGCATTCTGACAACAAACATAAATATAATTCTCTGGAATTTTATGTTTAAGACCAACATAAAAGTAAGGTACGGTAATTTTACTTATATAGCACATTTTCAGAAACAAGGCATTTCAATGTGCTTTGCAGGAATTAGAGGAAATACAGACAAATAGGCCTGTTGTGATAAATGATAAATCAATTAATCGTACGATAAATTAAAACTATCGACGTCATTTTAATTGTCGCCGTTATCGTCTCTTCCAGCCTTTTTCTCTTTCTGTTGATGACGCTAAATGAAAAAAGGCTCAACTCCGGTGCTCTCCACTGATCCTCCCTTCCTCATTTCCTTAGTTTAATGCCCAGCGCACACTACACCATCTTAGAGCTGTTGGTCGATTGTCGGCCCATTTTCAAAACCTGAGAGACCAAACATTAGCCGACAGAAATCCTAGGTGCCGTGTGGTGTCCAACAATGGGCACAAAATAATGGCAGTTGTAAGGATGTCGTCAGTAAGGGAGCAAGGTGGGAAGGAGCATAAGGCAAAGATGGGTATGGAGGGCGCAAAGAAAAAAAGCGTAAGGCTTCACCGAAAACCAGAGTGCTTGTTTACAACTGTGAAGTAACATTGATTTCAAACTCATTTCATTTTGGGCCATAATAAGAATCTGAATGTGCGGTGTACTGTGGTGGCGCAGGGGGTTAGCACGGCCCATATTTGGAGGCCTTAGTCCTCGACACGGACGTTGTGCGTTCGACTCCCGGTCCTGACGACCTTTGCTGCATGTCTTCCCCCCTTTCCTCACCCTCTTTTCTGTCTGCCTACTGTCGCAAAAATACGAGCCACTAGCGCCGCAAAAACTCTTTGGAGAAAAAAATGGAAAAAGAAAAATTTGAATGTCCTTAAACGGCCGGTTGTGCCAGATAAAACCGATCAGATGTCAAAATATCAATAAATTTTCCTCTCTTGCTCTCGGTGAAGGTAGATGCTTTTCTCCTCTGCTCCCTTCCTGCCCTTCTTGTTCTGTTGTCTTGTCGTTTTCTATATTTTTGGAGCCTTTCTTTACACATCCTCCATATCTACAAATAATAGATCTGGTCAACTGGTCTCTCAATACAATTGATCAAATTTTCTCGACGAAAAGATTCGGCACAGGATAGCACTCTGGCTCTCTGTATCCCTCTCTATCTGTGTGGACAGAGACACAAGTTGTATGAGAGTCTTTCCGAGACTCAGTCCAGCTGAGGACTCTAAAACTCACTAACAGAATGGAATCGATCTTGAAGAAGTTGCCTGACCTAAGACATTCTATATCTGAATGGACTTTCCCCGTGTTGCCTTGGAAGGGCTGCATATTTTCAATCTCCTTGAAGAAATGTAAACATAAAGCTCCTTCCCACCTCAACCCTTCCTGTTATCCATGCAGCTGTGGAGCTGAATGCTCCCAAGGACATTCTTTGATACCATCTTATCGGATTTCTGCTGGGAGGCTGAGCAACGTGGTTTCATGACCCTGTGATGTCACCGCCTTCACTCATGTCTTTGTTTTGTCTGAATGTTGCCATGCGCCCTAATGTGTCTTTTTCTCTTTTTATTTTATTAGAAACTGTGTAGTACTCATTTTAACCCAGAAAAGGAATTAGAACAAACTTGGAATCCAGAAAAACTACGTTGCAGTTTGAAGTTCACTACAGTGGGCCCATTTTCTCTAAGTATAGGGACTGGAACAGGACCAGCATGCACTGGGTTTTCACTAGACCAGGAGAGGAAACAATGAAAAATTTGGTCTTTATTATTTGCTAACGGAATAAAACAACATTAAAACAATCCTCGCTCATTTATCTGATATCAAAAAATTTATTCGGGAAAAGAACATTTACTAAAATGATCCTCATACAGAAAGCTTCATACATTTAGACCTTAACTTGAATGCAAACGCTGGTGTTTCCTACCTATTCGGTATAAAATTATCCGGGGCCTCCGGGAGAAATCCAGCAGTCTGCGATGATCATCCATCTCTTCCTCCGACTTGACGAAGATTTCTTTAAACTCTGTGAATGTTTCTTCAGCAGCAGTTAACTGATCGTTGATAAACTCGTTTAGACAAACTCTCGAAAGTTCAACAAAACAAATCATGCGCCATCTTGTTTTTCTGCCTCCTATTCTTCTTCTTTGGGATTTTATGACTGTCGTCATTCACATTGTTGCATTACCGCCCCCTTCTGGATATTACGAGCAAATAAGGTAAAATATCTATTTTCTTCAAGGACTCTAAAACTGAGACTGATGGTGGACAACCCATCGGTTAGAGAGTTAGTCTTTTTCCAACTTTTGTCACTTAATCCTGACAAATAAAAGTCAGTAACCAAGCACAGTTTCCAACACATTCTGTGTATTTAGAAGTTTTTATTGCCAATAAAAGAAGATTGAAACTGGATGATGGTAGGGGACAAAAAAGTCGACTTCCTGAAAAGATCAGAGTTGGGTTTCTGGAAAATCCTTTTCTAATCTAAAATATAACAGATTACTGGATAAAAGAAATTTCTAATTGCATAACAACCATTGGTGACATTATTTGCCAAAATTACGAAAGGAGAACTAAATATTTTAGCTGCATGAAATAATCTGTTTCCCTGCTCAACGCTGTTTGGATGGAGGAAAGGTTATTTCAGGCGTCTAAAACATTTGGTAACTTTGGCAAATAAATAGTGAATGTTACCAAATTCACAGGATTTGCTGTTGATGATGAGAAGAAAAAACACAGTTAAAGACTTGCTGGTAAATTAATTAGTTCCCATGTTATAAAGGGGGGAAAATTATATAGGGAAGCAAAAATAATTGGTCCCCAGCTAGCTTCACTCCTCTTATATGGCAATGAAAAATTATAAATACAGAGAATGTGTTGGAAGCAGTGTTTGGTGACTGACACCAAAAGGTGTGAGAAAACCTCCACACAAGACCTCGTTTATTTATTTCACAAATCAATCAGAAGTGCAGTGAAAATGGTCGGATCCGCCTCTCAGTCTGCAGTGTGCGCTGCCGATACAGAGGAAAGAGAGTTTCACAGGGGAACAGAATTTCACACAAGACCGGTCTTTCCAAAACCAGACAGACTGCACACAGAGTAACAAATTTGTGTTGTTTAAATGACCGTTGGAGGATTAAAGCTCAGAGCAGAAGTAGAAAAACCTGCAAAATGTGTGGAAGAGAGGAAATACAAGCATTTTGTTTCACCACCTTAAAACGAAGTGTGCACACAAAAACGTGTCAAAAGAGATTTTATAAATGTTTACACTCCACTCAATTAGTATATGATTTTTCTTATTTTGGTTTCTATTGTACGTTTTCTACAGATTATATCCTGATATATATCGTTACTGCCAAACATCAGAATATATATTGTGACATAAATTTTATGCCATATTGCACATCCCTACTCTTTAGTAAAGAAAAATGCAAATCAGTCCCTCTGTATGTTATTATAATGTTCTGGAAGGGAGTTCATGTCCAGTCAAACTCTCTAAATGTTGCCTGTATTGAATGTAGGAGTTTTCAGGGATGCAAAATGACAACAAATAAATCAATGTTTGTGGATTGGAGGCTCCACAGATTTCCAGTTTTTAATTATGCACTTTGTGCTGCTCAGTATATAAAAATGAAGGTATCTTTCAAGGAAAAGGCCCAAGTATCCAAATGTCAAGATCCACATTATGACATTTAGAAAATTACATAAAACTATTTCTCCAGGTTGACAAGGTTCTCTGTTGTTAGACTCCACTAAGGCTTTTGATTAAACTATTTTTTAAATTGTGCCATGCTAGTGTGCCCAAATATACAGTAAGATGTCTGTCCTATTGGTATGCTAATCAAACTATGCAGGTCAAATGGGACAACTGTATGTCTGCATCCTTTCATGTCAGCAATGGAGTCAAGGAAGCATGTTTAATTTTAAATGAATGACCTCTCTAACCGGTTAAACCTGTGTAGAACTGATTGTAAGATTGGAGATACAATTATTAATCATTTAATGTATGCTGATGACCTGGTGGTTTTTAGTCCAAGTTCAGCTGGTCTTCAGAAGCAGCTTAATGTCTGTTCAGCATATGATGTTAAATTCAAACCATCAAAAAGTCTCATTTTGATTTGTCACACTTAATAGGAAAAAAAGAGTATTTTCACATTTCAAGTTATCTAGTTGTTAGAGAATTTTCGGAATTATCATTTTGTTTTGACTTTAGGTGAAATTCA